>NW_016829735.1:14309-20304 GCF_001698545.2 Rhinopithecus bieti | reverse complement strand
AGTTAAAAGCCTTAGGAATCTACCTGTTCTCTGTTCTACTGTGACTGAGCAGGCACCCAAGCCACAAAACAAAGTCCTTCCCACTCTCCCCTTTTTTCCAATCAGAGGAATCTCTGTGGCCACCACTGCCCCAGGACCATGACAAGTTCTGCCTGACTATTGCCAATGTTCACTCAAGGCCTTAGTGCTCTTCAGCCAGCTTTTGTTGAATTCTGCCAAGCCTAGAACTTTCTCTTCAGGGCAGTGAGCTCCCCTCTGTCCCAGGGCATGCCAGAAATGCCATACAGGAGCCAAGGCTTAAAACCGAGGACTCCAGGAGCTGCTTACAGCTCTTCCTCCTCTGGTACCTAAGGTGTGAGACAAAGTCCCGTTTACTTTTTCCTCTCCTTTTCTAAAACAGATGGAATCTCTTTCCATAGCCACCACAGCTCAGAATATTCTGTTACATCTGAAGCCAGCACACCTTAAGTTACAGCCAAGGCCCATGCAAGTACTGCCTGGTTATTACTGCTGAACATTCAGGGCCCAAGGGCTCTTTAGTCAGCAGGTAATGAATTCTGCCAGGATTGGGTCCTTTTCTTCAAGGTGATACATTCCTTTCTGGCCCAGAGTGGGTCTAGAAGTGTCATCATGGAGTTGGGGCCTGGAATGGGAGCCTCAAGACTCTACCTGCTACCCTGTCCTACTGTAGCTGAGCTGGTATCCAAGTTGCAAGACAAAGTCCTCTTTACTGTCCCTTCTCCTCCTCTCAAACAGAAGGAAGGATTCCCTCCTGGAGCTGCAAACCGCACTGCCTGGAGCTGCGGGATTGGTGTGACAAGCACTTTCTTGGTCACCCTGGCTACTGTTTTACTAGGTCGCATGCTCTGCAAGTGCACTGGCACTAAGCCCAGCACGGCACCAGGACTTGCCCAGGAATTCTAGTCTTTGTGGTCTAGGCTGCCTTTCACGTGTTTTGAGGACCACAGAGCACTGTAGCCTGTCATGGTGGGGCTTTCCTGAACTGAGGTTCCAAATGCTGGGATGAGTGATGCTCCTCTAGCTAGGGATGTTATAAATGGTTCTTCCTTGTGTTCCAGCTTTGTTGTCTCATGTTGTTTTCCACTGTTACAGGCCAAAACTGAGTTTGAATACAGAGTCCCACAATCATTGTGTTCTCTCTCCCTCAAATGCACATTCTCTCTCTATCCCCTGTGGCTGCTGTCAGGATATGGAGGAGCAGTGGTGTTGTCAATTCAGAACTGTATTTTCTACCCTCTTCAGTGCCTTTTAAGGAATATGAAGCTAAAACAGGTATTGAATTTATTCATCTGATTTTTGGTTCTCATGAAGGTGCTTTTCTATGTGGATGCTTGTTCAATTTTGTGTTCCTGATGGGAAGCTGATCAGTGGATCCTTCTATTCAGCCATCTAGCTCTGCCTCTTTCATCTGAATTATTTTATTCTTTAATGGGTAAATTAGAGGTTTGGGGAGAGCAAGTTTAGATTTAACTAGAATTATGTGCTTTATTTTTTGCTCCTACTAAAATGCCTGTCATTTTTCAAAAGTATAGTATTATCAATGATTAGTATTGATTATAAAATAATCATAATTATTGACAGAAAAAAATCACATTTTCATTCTTCCTACACTTTAGCTTAAAATACCTATAAAGACACAACACAAACTCATATCAACAAACTGTGGATGTTCTTTTCCCTGGCTTGTGAACAAAGTGAAAATTAAGATGGTTAGGCAACATGTAATTAAGATTTATTTACAAAGTGGTAGCCTTACCTTTTGAGAGAAATTTTCCTGGTTATAAAAGTAGCTCGATTTCTAAACTGAACATGCATCATCAATGTTAACAAAATTAGCTCTTAAAAACCTCACATATTTTGGAAATAACTATTTTCTTTCTTTATTTCTTAATTGTGTTTCAATGGATTGTCTATATATTTGAATTTAAGAAACTCAGTAAGCTGTTANGTATTATCAATGATTAGTATTGATTATAAAATAATCATAATTATTGACAGAAAAAAATCACATTTTCATTCTTCCTACACTTTAGCTTAAAATACCTATAAAGACACAACACAAACTCATATCAACAAACTGTGGATGTTCTTTTCCCTGGCTTGTGAACAAAGTGAAAATTAAGATGGTTAGGCAACATGTAATTAAGATTTATTTACAAAGTGGTAGCCTTACCTTTTGAGAGAAATTTTCCTGGTTATAAAAGTAGCTCGATTTCTAAACTGAACATGCATCATCAATGTTAACAAAATTAGCTCTTAAAAACCTCACATATTTTGGAAATAACTATTTTCTTTCTTTATTTCTTAATTGTGTTTCAATGGATTGTCTATATATTTGAATTTAAGAAACTCAGTAAGCTGTTATCTGCTGCTCATTTCCTACTCCTTTTCTCTGCAACTTTTATATGCAAGCTTTTGGGAAGGAGCAAAATCTTATTTTAAAGACAATTTAGTGCTAGTATTTCACAGTTGTTATTCAAAACTACTATTCTTCCAGCCTTGGAACTGTAGTAATCCATTATCTGCCTAGCTTAATTGCAAAATAACTTGTTACATGTAAATATATGTATTGTAGGAATGGTAGCTTTTCACTTCGTGGGAGAAAATATTTTCAATTTTGATGAGTACTTATAGAATCTTTGATTTCACAATAGAAAATATCAAATGTATTTTGACTTTTTTTTTTTGTTCAGCCAGATTATCCTTAACATTCTTTAACTCTATTTTCCAGTTTCTCCCTTCTTTCATAACTGTCACTTGTCACTGTCATTAAACCCAATTCTGGTTTGTTTAGCTAAATCTAGCACTTACGAGCAAAAGAAGTACCAAAATTTTAAAGAGTTGTATGTTAATAAAAGTGAATAGACTTGAATGACAGTCAAAGGGCTCCTTGGTGCACAACATAAATAGAATTAAAACAAAATCACATGACCACCTCAATAGATGCAGGAAAAGCATTTGACAAAATCCAGAATCCTTTATGATTAAAACCCTCAGCAAAATCAGCATAGAATCAACATACCTTAATGTAATAAAAGCCGCATATGACAAATCCACAGCCAACATGCTACTGAATGGGAAAAGTTGAAAGCATTCCACCTGAAAACTGGAACAAGACAAGGATGCCTACTCTCACCATTCCTCTTCAACATAGTACTGAAAGTTCTAGCCAGAGCAAGTGAAAGTAATAAAGAGCATACAAGTTGGTAAGGAGGAAGTCAAACTGTCACTGTTTGCTGGTAGTATAATTATATACCTAGAAAACCCTAAAGACTCATCCAAAAAGCTCCTAGAACTGATAAATGAATTCAGCAAAGTTTCTGCTTACAAAATTAATGTACACACATCAGTAGTTCTGCTCTACACCAACAGCGACCAAGTTGAGAATCAAATCAAGAACTCAACCCCTTTCACAATAGCTGCAAAAAAAGCAAAATACTTAGGAATAACCTAAACACGTGAAAGATCTTTACACAGAAAACTACAAAACACTGCTGAAAGAAACCATAGACAACATAAACAAATGGAAACACCATGCTCATGGATGGCTAGAATCAATATTGAAAAAATAACCATACTACCAAAAGCAGTCTAAATTCAATGCAATTTGAATCAAGATACCACCATTATTCTTCACAGAGCTAGAAAACAATCATCCTAAAATTCGTATGGAACCAGAAAAGAACCCGCATAGCCAAAGCAAGACTAAGCAAAAAGAACAAATCTGGAGGTATCGTAGTACCTGACTTTAAACTATAGTATAAGGCCATAGTCACCAAAACAGCATGGTACTGGGATAAAACTAGGCACATAAAACAATGGAACAGAATAGAGAACCCAGAAATAAAGCCTAGCACAGCCAACTGATCTTTGACAAAGCAACAAAAACATAAAGTAGGGAAAGGACACCCTATTCAACAAATGGTACTTGAATAATTGGCAAGCCACATGTAGAAGAATGAAACTGGATCCTCATCTCTCACCTTATACAAAAATCAATTCAAGATGGATTAAGGATTTAAATGTAAGACCTGAAACTATAAAGATTCTAGAAGATATCAGAAAATCCTTCTAGACATTGGCTTAGGCAAAGACTTCATGACCAAGAACCCAAAATCAAATACAACAAAAGCAAAGATAAATAGATAGGACTTAATTAAACTAAAAAGCTTCTGCACAGCAACAGAAACAATCATCAGGGTAAACAGACAACCCACAGAGTAGGAGAAAATCTTTGCAATCTGTACATCTGACAAAGGGCTAATATCTAGAATCTACAAGGAACTCAAGCAAATTAGCAAGAAAACACAATCCCATCAAAAGTGGGCTACAGACATGAAGAGACAATTTGCAAAAGAAGATATAGCAGTGGCCAATAATCATATGAAGAAGTACTCAACAACACTAATTATCAGGGAAATACAAATCAAAACCACAATATGATACCACCTTACTCCTGCAAGAATGTCCATAATCAAAAAAAAAAAAAAAAAATGATGTTGGTGTGGATGTGGTGAAAAGGGAACGCTTTTACACTGCTGGTGGGAATGAAAACTAATACAGCCATTATGGAAATCAGTATGGAGATTCCTTCAAGAACTAAAAGTAGAACTATCATTTGATCCAGCAATCTCACTACTGGGTATCTACTTAGAAAAAAAGAAGTCATTATACAAAAAGGTACTTGCACACACATGTTTACAGCAGCACATATATATATGTGTGTATATATATGTCTGTGTGTGTATATATGTGTGTATAGATATATATTATACACATACACACACACACCATGGTCTACTACTCACCCATAAAAAAGAATAAAATAATGGCATTTGAAGCGACCCAGATGGAATTGGGGACTATTATTCTAAGTGAAGTAACTCTGAAATGGAAAACCAAACATCATATGTTCTCACTGATATGTGGCAGCGAAGCTATGAGGATGCAAAGGCATAAGAATGATAACAATGGACTTAGAGGGCTCAAGGGAAAGGGTGGGAAGGGAGTGAGGGATAAAAGACTATACATTGGGTACAATGTACACTGCTCGGGTGATGGGTGCACCAAAATCTCAAAAGTAAAGAACTTTTGAGAAGTGTTTGTTCATATCCTGTGCCCACTTTTTGATAGGGTTGTTTGTCTTTTTTCTTGTAAATTTGTTTCTTTGTAGATTCTGGATATTAGCCCTTTGTCAGATGGATAGATTGCAAAAATTTTCTCCCATTCTGTAGGTTGCCTGTTCACTCTGATGATAGTGTCTTTTGCTGTAAGAATTTACTTATGTAACCAAAAACCACCTGTTTTCCAAAAACCTATGGGAATAAAAAATAACAATAATAAAATAATAAACCAAAGAGTTCCTTGGTAATAATAATAATAATAGTTGCCATTTACTGAGCACTTACTATGTTCTTCTAGGCACCATGCTAAATTCTTTAATATACATTATATTGTTTAATCTTCACAACAGCCCTATCAGTTAGGTGGTACTATTTCCATCTTAGAAACGGAGAAACTAAATTCCAGAAAGGTTAATTAACTTGCTCAAAGTCATACATCTAGTAATTGATAGAGTTGGATGCCAAACACAGATTGGCCAAACAACTTAAAATGATAATTATGCCTGTAATTATATATATATATATATATTTCTCTTAACATCTTTCTGTCTCCCTTAGTTAGACTGTCAGCTCTATGAGAACATTGACTATATCTGGTTTGCTCAACATCGTATCTCCAGCTTCTAGCACAGTGCCTGGAATGTACTAAATAGTCTGTAAATATTTTATGAACTAATAAATGACAATAAAGTCCAACCAGTTTGTTCACTTAATTATTCTTAGTTCATGGCACTTACCATCATTGGTCTGTGTAAGGGGCATAATTTGTTTTTGTTTTTGTTGGTTTTTGAATTTTTTTCACTTTTATTTTTTATCCATTCCCTGTTCTCTTCTCCACCTCCCCATATTAT
>NW_016829735.1:5592-14225 GCF_001698545.2 Rhinopithecus bieti | reverse complement strand
TTTTTATTCAGCACTTAAAAAAAACTATCAATGTGTCCATGAGTATACCAAGTCTATTGTTTGGCTTGCTGCCTAATATTTTTTATACTCTACCACATTTTATTTATTCACTCCTTTAGTAATGGGCACCTAATTTACTTCTAACTCTCCAACACCACAAATATTATTACAATTAAAATTCTCATATGTGTTGCAATACTCTGTGAAAATTTCTCATAATGGGATCACTTGGCCCATAGGGTATGCAGGTTGAGTATCTCTTATCTAAAATGCTTGGGACAAGAAGTGTTTCTGATTTCAGAATTTGGGGATTTTGAAATATTTTCACTATACATGGTTGATAGAGTTTGAATGTTTGTCCCTTCCAAATCTCATGTTGAAATGTGATCTCAATGTTGGAGATGGAGCCTGGTGGGAGGCTCCACCTTTCTAGGTTTTTCTAGTCAGATAACTATGAAGTGGTAACATTGTTTTGTGTATATTTCTCAAATTACTGATGAATTTCAGCACATTGTCTTGTGTTTTAGTTTTAATGATTACTTACTTTTGAAATACCTGCAGCTCTTCATCTTTATTACTGATTTCTAGGCATGCATTAAATATACAGGCATACCTTGGAGATATTGCAGGTTTGGTTTCAGACAACTGTATTAAAGCTAATGTCACTATAAAGTAAATCATTTGGAGGCAACAAGGTAAAAAAATGTATATACACACACACACACACACATACACACACACACACACACACACACGTATATAACAAGTCACATGAATATTGTGATTGTCCAGTACAAACAAAAGTTATGTTATTCTCTTAGTGTGAAATAACAATATGGTATTCTCTTAGTGTGAAATAGCATTGTGTCTAAAAAATGTACATATCTCCTTTCAAAGGTAATTTGTTGCTAAAAATGCGAATGATCATCTCAGTCTTCAGTGAGTTGTAATAGTTTTACTGGTGGAGGGTCCTGCCTCAGTGTTAATGGCTGCTGACTGATCAGGGTGACTGATAAGGGTGGCGGTTGCTCAATATTAGGGTGGCTGTGGCAATTTCTTAAAATAAAACAACAATGAAGTTTGCCACATCAATGGATTTTTCCTTTCATGTAAAATTTCTCTGTAGCATGTGGTGCTGTTTGATAGCATTTTACCCACAGTCAGACTTCTTTTAAAATTGGAGTCAATCCTCTAAAATTTTGCTGTTTCTTTATGAACCGAGTTTCTGTTGTATACATTTATGTAATATTCTAAATCTTGTGTGTCATTTCCACAATTTTCACATCATCTTTACCAAGAGTAGATTCCACTTCAAAAACTTCTTCATTTTCTCAGTCATAGCAAACAACTTTTCATCCGTTTTACCATGATATTGCAGCAATTCAGTCACATCTTCAGTCTCCACTTCTAATTCCAGTTCTCTTGCTATTTCTACCACGTCTTCAGTGACTTCCTCCACTGAAGTCTTGAACACCTCAAAGTCATCCATAAAGTTTGGAATCAACTCACCTAAATCTCTGTTAATGTTGATATTTTTACCTCCTCTCCTGAATCATGAATGTTCTTTATGGCATTTGGGATGGTGATTTTTTTCCACAGGGTTTCAGTTTAATTTGTGCAGATGCATCTGAGGAATCACTATCTTTGGCAGCTATAGTTGTACAAAATAAATTTCTTAAATAATAAACTTGAAAGTTAAAAATACTTCTTGATTCACGAGTTGCAGAATGGATGTTGTGTTAATAGGCATGAAAACAACATTAATCTCCTTATAGCTCCCCATCAGAGCTCTTGAGTGACTAGGTGCATTGTCAATGAGCAGTAATATTTCGAAAAGAATTATTTTTTTCTGATGAGTAGGTCCCAACAATGGGCTTAATATGTTCAGTAAACCATGCTATAAACAGATGTACTGTCATCCAGGCTATGTTGGTCCATTTACAAAGCACATGTGAAGTAAATTTGGCATAATTCTTAACGGCCTTAGAGATTTTGGAATGGTAAATGAGCATTGGCTTCAACTTAAAGTCATCAGCTGCATTAGGCCCTAACAAGAGTCATCCTGAAGCTTTAAAGCTTTAAAGTCAGGCACTGACTTCTGTCTAGCTGTGGAAGTCCTAGATGGCAGCTTATTCAAATAGAAGACTGTTTTGACTACACTTCCAGTGTACCCACCATCATCTATTATCTTAGCTAGATCTGGGAAACTTGCAACTTCTCCATTGACATGTGCTGCTTTACCTTGCACTTTAATCTTATGGAGATGGCTGCTTTAATTCAACCTCATGAATCAACTTCTGCTTGCTTTTAACTTTTATTCTGAAGATTCCTTACCTCTCTCAGCCTTCATAGTGTTGGAGAGAGTCGGGGCCTTGCCCTTTATTGGACTTTGGCTTAAGGGAAATTTGTTGTTCCTTTGATCTTCAATCCAGACCACTAAAACTTTCTCACTATCATCAACAAGGCTGTTTCAATTTTTTATCATCTGCATGTTCACTGGAGTAACATTTTAATTTCTTTCAATATATTTTGTTTTGCATTCACAGCTGCTAACTGTTTGGCAGAAGAGGCCTAGCTTTCAGCCTGTCTTAACTTTCGACATGCATTCTTCACTAAGTGTAATTGTCTCTAGCCTTTTATTTAAAGTGAGAGATGTGCTACTGTCTCTTACTTGAACACTTAGAGGCTGTTATAGGGTTATCAATTATTTTAATTGCAATATATTTTTGTCTAAGGTAATAGGGAAGCCTGATGAGAAGAAGAGAGATGTGGAAATGGCCGGTAATTATATAGCCCAACAATTAGTGATTAAGTTTGCTACATATGGGTGTGGTTTGTAGCACCGTTATAATTGTTATATCATCAAAGAACACTGATCGAGGAAGAAGGCAGAGCAGCATGGCCAAATAAAATCCTCCATCAGTTGTCTCCCCATAGGAACACTGAATTAAACAACTATATATGCAAAAGAAAGCACCTTCATATGAACCCAAAGCCAGACAATTGGTCACAGTATCTGGTTTCCACATAACAACAAGGAAAGGGTTATTGGAAAGGGTAGGAAGGACAGTCTTACATTGCCTATACCACCTCTCCCCCAGTCCTAGGCAGTAAAGCACTGAGAGAGTATATGTGTGCTTGAGGGAGAGAGAGCAAAGTGAGTGTGGGACTTCACAATGGAACTCAGCATAGCCCTGTCACAGAACTCAACACTGGGCAGGAGTTTGCTGGTGTCCACGGAGGGAGCATTTATAATAGCCCTTGGGCAGAGGGGAACCTTCCACCCCAGAGGAAGGAATTTGAGTCCTGACTGACAATACCACTGGCTGACTAAAGTGTCCTGGGGCTCTAAATAGGTTTGAGTGTCAGTCAGGCTACAGAGAATGTAGTCCTTGGAAAAGCCCTGGTACAGCATTGGTCTCTGAGGCAGTGGGCTTGAGATACAACCCAGTGCAACACCTGCTGCAGTAACCACAGGAGTGCCCACTTCACTCTTTCCCCACCACCAGGCAGTGCAGTGCAGGGAGAGACTCTTTCAGCCTGAGGAAAGGAGAAGGAAGGGATCAGAAGACTTTTTCTTACAACCTGAGTACTAGCTCAGTCACACTAAAAATATCAGAGGGATTCCTTAATCCCCATATTCCAGGTCTTTTCCTTTGGATGGCATTTCTAGACCCACCCCAGGCCGTAAGATAATATGCTGCCTTGGTGGGATGAATATAGTTCAGGGAGTGTTTACCACTTGCCGATTAAAATGACTTTGGGGCTTGAATTAGTGGCAGTTAGGCAGCAACAGCCACAGGCCTTAGGCTGGTGCCCGTACTGGGCTGGTCCAGGAGGTCATAGGCTTCAGGAGCAACCCAGAGCAGTACTAACTGTTGTGGCCACAGGAGTGCTTATATTGCTTCTCCTCCAACTCCAGGCAGCCCAGCACTGAGAGAGACTGCTCCTTAGGGGAAGGGATGGAAACAAGAAAACTTTGGGAACCCAGGGAATTCTTCTTTATCATTTCCAAATCCACCAAGCCTGCATATCCAGGAGTGTGCATGAGTAGCAGTGTTTCCGGACTTAGGAGGGTTCTCCTAGTGCTGAAATGGCTGCGGGAACCACAAGTGTAGGTTAACAACACTCATTGTCCTTTGAATTTTTGGAAACCCCTCTCAAGAAGTATGGGTACAAAGAAGCCCAAACTGTGAAGTTTGGAATAAATACCTAACTCTTCAGTTCCCAGACATCTATGTACATCCACAAGAACCAAGAATATGTGGGAAACAGACCTCAACAAACAGACTAAATAAGGCGCCAGTGACCAATCCTATAGTGATGGAGATATGTGACTTCTCAGACATGGAATCTGAAATAGTTTTCTTCAGGAAGTTTGACAAACATCAAGATAACATAGACAAGGAAATCAGAATTCAATCAGATAAATTTGACAAAGATATTAAAGTAATTTTAACAAGCAGAAATTCTGAAGCTGTAAAATTCAATTAACAAATTGAAAAATGCATCATTGTCTTCCAACAGCAAAGTTAATTTAAAGATGAAATAATTACTGGGCTGTAAGATGGACTGTATGAAAATACACAGAAAGAAAAGAAAAATGGAAAAGGAATAGAAAGAATAAAGCATGCCTATAAGACCTAGAAAAAGCCCAAAGGGGAAAATTCAGAGCTATTGGCCTTAAAGAGGATGTGGAGAAGTGATGGGGTAGAAACTTTATTCAAATAAATAATAACAGATAACTACTCAAAGCTAGAGAAATGTATGAAGACCTAGATACCAGAAAGTCAAGGAACACCAAGAAGATTCAACACAAATAAGACTAACTCAAGACTATATCAAGTGTTCAGTGTAATAATCAAACTCTCTAATTTCAAATAATTCTAAAGGCAGCAAAAGAAAAGCAAATAACATATAAAGGGACTCTGTTACATCTTACGTCTCATCAGAAACCTTATGTGACAGGAGGGAATGATGTGATGTATTCTAAGTACTGAAGGAAAAGAAGAAGGTGGCAGATAAGAGGCAGGACTAACTTGCAGCTCCCTCTTAGGTGGACAGAGCAGCATGTGGAGATCCACATCATGAACTTTTGTTCCAGGCATTACCGCAGGAACATACAAGGAAAGCCAAGATAATTCATAGACCCTTTGAAGGAAGTGGATTGCCACTGCAGGCTACATGGGACAGCCGAGGAACTGTGAGTCAGCTTGCTTTCTCAGCTAGGAGGCTTGTATCCTGGAGAAAATTCTTAACCCTGCTCACTGGCTGCCAGGAAATAAACTTGGTGCTGTTTGCAGGGTAGGGTGGGAATGAGACAGGACTTTTGGGCTATAGGCTGCGTGGGAGCTGGGTGAGGCCTGTGGCTGCTGGTTTTCCCCATTTTCTCTAGTGACCTATGTGACACAGCAGAGGTAGACACAATCTTCCTGGGAACATAACTTCATTGCCCCAGGAACCACAGGCCCATCCCACACAGCAGCTGCAACAAGCCCTGCCCAAGCAGAGTCTGATCTGAGACACGCCTAACCCTGCTCCCACCTGATGGTCTTTCTCTATCCACCCTGGTAGCAAAAGAAAAAGGACATAATCTCTTGGGAGCTGTATGGCCCCACCTGCCACATGATTCTTTCTATACTACTGTGGCTGATGCACTCTTGAAAGGACCACCTCCTGGCTGGAAGATAACCAACACAAAAACAGTACACTTAACAAAAATGAAACCAAGGCCCCTCACAGAGTCCACTTCACTTCATTGCCACCTCCAACAGAGCAGGTGCTGGTATCCATGGCTTGAAGGCAGATCATATTATAAAACTCTTTGCCACTTTCCAGTAGCAGCCTGGAGACTAGTAGCTCTGCTGGGTGGCTAGATCCAGAAGACAAATAACAGTCACTGCAGTTTGGCTCTCAAGAAGCTCTATCTCTAGGGGAAAAGGTAAAGCACCATATCAAGGGAACATGCCTTGGGACAAAAGAATCTGAACAGCAGCACTTGAGCCCCAGATCTTCCCTCTGACGTAGTCTATGCAAATGAGAAGGAACCAGAAAAACAGTTCTGGTAATATGACAAAACAAGGTTCTTTAACTCCCCCAAAAGATTACACTAGCTCACCAACAATGTATCCAAACCAAGATAAAATGTCTGAATTGCCAGAAAAATAATTCAGAAGGTCAACTATTAAGCTAATCAAAGAGGCACCAAAGAAAAGTGAAGTCCAACTCAAAGAAATCAAAAAATGATACAGGATATGAATGGGAAAAAGTCCAGTGAAATAGATAGCATAAATTTAAAAAATCGCAACTTCTGGAAATGAAGGACACACATAGAGAATTGCAAAATGCACTGTAACGTCTCAGAAATATAATTGAAGAAGTAGAACAAGGAACTTCAGAGCTCAAAGGCAAGGCTTTTGAATTAACCCAGTCCAACAAAGACAAAAGAATTTTTTAAAATGTAAAAGCCTCCAAGAAGTTGGGGATTTTGTTAAATGACAAACCTAAGAATAATTGGTGCTCCAGAGGAAGAAAATAATTGAAAAAGTTTGGAAAATATATTTGAGGAAATAATAAAGGAAAACTTCTGCAGCCTTGCTAGTGATCTAGATATCCAAATACAAGAAGTATGTGTGCGCACGCACACACACACACACACACACACACACACAACACCTGGGAAATTGTTTTGCAAAAAGATCATCACTTAGGCACATAGTCATCAGCTTATCTAAATTCAAGATGAAGGAAATAATTTTAACAGTTGTGAGGCAAATGCATCAGGTAACCTATATAGAAAAACCCATAAAATTAACAGCAGATCTCTCAGCAGAAACCCTACAAGCTGAAAGGGATTGGGGTCCTATCTTTAGCCTCCTGAAACAAAACAATTATTAGCCAAGAATTTTGTATCCAGCAAAACTAAACTTCATAAATGAAGGAAAGATACAGTCCTTTTCAAACAAATGCTGAGAGAATTCACCATTATGAAGCCAGCACTGCAGAACCTGCTAAAGGGAGCTCTAAATTTGGAAACAGATCATCAAAATACACTAAAACAGAATTTCCTTAAAGCATAAATTTCACAGTACCTATAAAACAACAACACAATGAAAAAAACACAAGGTACTGAGACAAGAAATAGCATAATGAATAGAATAGGACCGCACATCTCAATACTAACATTGAATGCAAATGGCCTAAATGCTCCACTTAAAAGATACAGAATGACCAAATGGATAAGAATTCACCAACCAAATATCTGCTGTCTTCAAGAGACTCACCTGACACATAAGGACTCATATACATTTTAAAAAGGTGGAAAAGATATTTCATGCAAATAGACACCAAAAGGGAGCAGGAGTAGCTATTCTTATATCAGACAAAACAAACTTTTAAGCAACAGCAGATAAAAAAGAGAAAGAGGGACACTATGTAATGATAAAAGGACTAGTTCAACAGGAAAATATCACAGTCCTAAACATATACACAGCTAACACTGGAGCTCCCACGTTTATAAAACAATTACTACTAGACATAAAAAATGTGATAGACAACAACAAAATAATAGTGTGGGTCTCCAGTACACCACTGACAGCAGTAGACAGGTTATCAAGACAAAGTAAACAAAGGAACAATGGACTTAAACTATACTCTAGAAAAAATGGACTTAACAGATATTGCAGAACCTTCTACCCAACAACTGCAGAATATACATTCTAATCATCAGCACATGGGACATTCTCCAAGATAGACCATATGATAGGCCACAACACAAGTCTCAGTACATTTAAGAAAATTGAAATTATATCAAGTACTCTTTCAGACCACACTGGAATAAAATTGGAAATCAACTCCAAAAGGAACCCTCATTACCATGCAAATACATGGAAATTAAATAACTTGCCCTTGAATGATCCTTGGTCAACAATGAAATCAAGGTAGAAATTTAAAAATACATTTGAAGTGAATTATAATGGTGACACAACCTATCAAAACCTCTTGGATATAGCAAAAGGTGATGCTAAGAGGAAAGTTCATAGCATTAAATGCCTACATCAAAAAATCTGAAAGAGCAGAAATAGACAATCTCAGGTCACATTTCAAGGAGCTAGAGAAACCCAAATCTAGCAGAAGAAAATAAATAGTTAAGATTAGAGCTGAACTAAGTGAAATTGGAACAAACAAACAAAAAACTATACCAAAGATAAATAAAACAAAAAACTGTTTCCTAGAAAAGATAAAATTGATAGACCATTCACAAAATTAACTGAGAAGAGAGAAGTTCCAAATAAGCTCAATTAAATACAAAATGGGAGATAATACAACCAATATCACAGAAATATGAAAGATCATTATAGGCTACTGTGAACACCTTTATGTACATAAACTAGAAAAACTAGGGAAAATGGATAAATTTCTGGAAATATGCAACCCTCTTAAATTTAACCAGGAAATAATAAAACTCTGAGCAGATCAGTAACAAGGAGCAAGATTGAAATTTTAATATAAAAAAGTTACCAACAAAAAAAGTCCAGGACTAGACAGATTCACAGCTGAATTCTGTCAGGCATTGAAAGAATTGGTACAAGTCCTATTAACAATATTCCACAACATTAAAAAAAAAAAAAAAA
>NW_016829735.1:0-1608 GCF_001698545.2 Rhinopithecus bieti | reverse complement strand
CAAAAAAAAAAAAACGATTGGAATTTTTGAAAGCATGGAATAAAAATTCTAGCCCAAATATTATATTCAGCAGTTATTCTTTAAACATGAAAGAGAAGTAAAGATTTCCCCAGACAAGCAAAACCTATGGATTTATATCAACATCAGACCTTGATTATAGGAAATGCTTAAGGGAATTCTTTAGTCTGAAAGAAAAGAATGCTAATGAACATCAAAAATTTGTCTGAAGGTATAAACTCACTATCAAAAATAACTACACAGGCCAAGATAGACTACTTTAACGCTGTAATTTTGGTATGTCAACCACTTCTATCTATAGTATGAAGACTTAAGGATAAACCTATTCAAGATAATAACTATAACAATTTGTTAAAAGGTAGGCAATTATTGGTGGAACCAGCCCCCAATATTTAAACGTAGGTCCTTTCTATTTTCCCTAAGTGTTGGCTGATCTGATAAATAGAAGGAGTACAAAGAGAGAAGTTTTACAGAAATTTTACGGTGGTGCCATCATATATTGGTAGGACCATGATGGTGACCCCGCACCACAAACCAGCAAGTTTTTATTAGGGATTTCAAAAGGGGAGGGGGTGTATGAATAAGGAGTGGGTCACAGAGATCATGTGCTTCAAAGGGCAATAAAAGATCACAAGGCAAAGGCAGAGCAAGATCACAAGGCAAGGGTGAAATTAGAATTACTGGTGAGGGTCCATGTCCCACTGGGCACACATTGCCTTGATAAACATCTTAACAGGAAACAGGGTTCGAGAGCAGACAACCGGTCTGACTAGAATTTACCAGGCTGGAATTTCCCAATCCTACTAAGCCTGAGGGCACTTCAGGAGACCAGGGCACATCTCAGTCCTTTTCTCAACCGCATAAGACAGACACTCCCAGAGTGGCAGTTCGTAGACCTACTCCAGGAATGCATTCTTCCCCAGGGTCTCAATTAATATTCCTTGATGGGAAAAGAATTCAGTGATATCTTTCCTATTTGCACATCCATCTATAGGCTTTCTACAGGAAGAAAAAAAATATGGCTATATTCTGCCTGACCCCGCAGGCAGTCAGACCTTATGGCTATCTTTCCTTGTTCCCTGAAAATTGCTGTTATTCTGTTCTTTTTCAGGGTGCACTGATTTCATATTGTTCAAACACCCATGTTTTACAATCAGATTTCATATTGTTCAAACACACATGTTTTACAAACAATTTTTAGAGTTAACGTAATCATCACAGGGTCCCGAGGTGACATACATCCTCAGCTTATGAAGATGATGGGATTAAGAGATTAAAGTAAGACAGGAGGCTGGGTGTGGTGGCTTACGCCTGTAATCCCAACACTTTGGGAGGCTGAGGCAGGTGGATCACGATGTCAGGAGATCGAAATCACCCTGGCTAACATGGTGAAACCCTATCTCTACTAAAAATACAAAAAAAAAAAAAAATTAGCTGGGCATGGTGGCAGGCACCTGTAGTTCCAGCTACACGGGAGGCTGAGGTAGGAGAATAGCATGAACCCAAGAGGCAGAGTTTGCAGTGAGCCGAGATCACTCCACTGCACTCCAGTCTGGGTGACAGAGCAAGACTCCATCTCAAAATAATAAT
>NW_016829734.1:5645-6726 GCF_001698545.2 Rhinopithecus bieti | reverse complement strand
TTTAGCTTTCATGCCCAGAACACAATTTAATAGCAAAAATAGTGGATCTGTCTTCTGGGAGGTGTGTATATTGACTAAGATCATAAGTTTTATATTATTATTGAGAGAAACAATTTGTCCTGTTCATTTTCTTATTGTGTTTCAAAGTCCTTGAGATTTAAGAATTTCTATTTCAGCACTAAGAACTGTGCCTGGCAGCCAATAGGCATTTAGCTGATATTTGTTGAATAATGTTAATAATACTCAAGGTCTGTGTTTTGTTCCTGCAGGTTGATCCAAAAGACTACATGTTCAGTGGACTGAAGGATGAAACAGTAGGTCGCTTACCTGGGACAGTAGCAGGTCAACAGTTTCTCATTCAAGACTGTGAGAACTGTAACATCTATATTTTTGATCACTCTGCTACAATTACCATTGATGACTGTACTAACTGCATAATTTTTCTGGGACCCGTGAAAGGCAGCGTGTTTTTCCGGAATTGCAGAGATTGCAAGTGCACATTAGCCTGCCAACAATTTCGTGTGCGAGATTGTAGAAAGCTGGAAGTCTTTTTGTGTTGTGCCACTCAACCCATCATTGAGTCTTCCTCAAATATCAAATTTGGCTGTTTTCAATGGTACTATCCTGAATTAGCTTTCCAGTTCAAAGATGCAGGGCTAAGTATCTTCAACAATACATGGAGTAACATTCATGACTTTACACCTGTGTCAGGAGAACTCAACTGGAGCCTTCTTCCAGAAGAAGCTGTGATTCAGGACTATGTTCCTATACCTACTACTGAAGAGCTCAAAGCTGTTCGTGTTTCCACAGAAGCCAATAGAAGCATTGTTCCAATATCCCGGGGTCAGAGACAGAAGAGCAGCGATGAATCATGCTTAGTGGTTTTATTTGCTGGTGATTATACTATTGCAAATGCCAGGAAGCTAATTGATGAGGTAAGGACAAAGAGAAGAGAAATAGTCATACACCTAGATTTAAAAATGGACCACTATGGAGTACTTCCATTCTTTTCAAATTGGCTATTGGAAATACAGGCAACCCTCAAGTTGTAATCCTTTGCCACCACCCCTCCCCAATAGAT
>NW_016829734.1:0-1872 GCF_001698545.2 Rhinopithecus bieti | reverse complement strand
AGCCATTAAAACTGATTTTATGTAGAAAATGTCACAAGCAAGTAAGTGAAAATCTGTAGAATATTATGTAAGTAACTGATTTTTTTAAGTGGGTAAGTCTGGAAAGTTATAGATACTTAAATGTTAACAGTTGTTTTATTTTATTAAGAGTTTTTTTTTTTTTTTTTTTTGTAGTTCTGTGGATTTAACAATGAGCATATATTATTTCTGTAATGGGAGAAAAAGAAAACTGGGAGGGTATGCCTGTACGGCAGTAGTATCTTTTAGTTGTAGCACCCTGGTTGATATTTCTTCATTTCTATTTTTTATTTTTCAGATGTTCTGTGTTGAAAATATATGTTACTTTTAATTATTAAAACCTAACAAGCTTTGCTAAAATTAAGTGGTTGGAATGACTACTTTTTTTTTTTAGAGACAAGGTTTTGCTCTGTTGTCCAGGCTGGAGTGCAGTGGTGAGATCATAGCTCAGTGTAGCCTCTAACTCCTGGGCTTAAGGGATCCTCCCACCTCAGCCTCCTGAGTAGCTAGGGCTACAGGCACACACCACCACATATGGCTAATTTTAAAAAAATTTTTATAAAGATGGGGTCTTGCTGTGTTGCCCAGGCTGGTCTCAAACTCCTAGTCTCAAGCAATCCTCCCAACTTGGCCTCTCAGAGTGCTCGGAATGCAGGTGTGAGCCATGATGCTGGGCTGACTTTGCATTTTTAAAAACTACTTTCATAATTACTTTAAAAATTAATATGTCCTCATTGTGGAGAATTACAGAAATAAGAAAGAGTAAAATAAGTTTAAAATCAATACATAATTGTGCCATACCTTGAATAATCTTTTAGGAATAATTTTAAATTTATTTAGTCTGTAATCAGATTAACTAGGTTTGAATCACAGCTCTGTCACTTAATTGTTAAATGTCCTTGGGCAAGTTCCTTAATCACTGTGCGCCTTAGTTTTCACATCTGTACAATGAGGGTAATGATACCTACTTCATGAGAGGGTTAAATATATATATATGTAAAGTACATAAAACTGCCTGCCACATAGTAAGTGCTCCATAAGTGTGATCTACCATTATTGTGCTATACTATATAAATTTGTATCATGCCTTTTAAAATTAACATTATTGGCCAGGTACAGTGGCTCATGCTTATAATTCCAGCATCTTGGGTGGCTGAGGCAGGAGGATGGCTTGAGCCCAGGATGTTCAGGATCAGCCTGGCAACATGGCGAGAACCTGTCTCTACAAAAAAATTTAAAAAATTAGCCAGGCATGGTGGCACAGGCCTGTAGTCCTAGCTGCTTGGGAGGCCGAGGTGGGAGAATTGTTTGAGCCCAGGAGTTTGAGGCTGCAGTGAGCTATGATTGCACCGCTACATTCCAGCCTGGGCAACAGAGTGACACCCTGTCTCAAAAAAAAAAAAAAAGAAAAGAAAATAAATAAAAGTAAAATTAACATTATTACATAAGCTTTTCCTCATTTTATTATAACATCTTTGTTGTATTTAATGAACTATGATAAATGTAATGAACTATGGCATTTCATCATGTGACTGTACCATAATTTACTTAACCATTCTCTTCTTATTGGACATTTGCAGTATCACCAAACTAAAACTTCCATCTGGTCGTAGAAAAATTTTAATCATGTTTTAAACTTGAGAGATAATTCACATTTATTTGACCCTTACTCTTAACTGCAGTACTAAACCAGAACCACCCATCTGTAAGAAAGAATCTTATATATATATATAGTGAGAACTTATTATAGCAAACACCCTGAATTAGACTTATAATTAAGACAAAAATCAGTGTGCTGTTGTTGCATTTTATACAGAGAAATACTAGAATAGGAAATCATTGTTTTAGTCTCAG
>NW_016829733.1:0-1432 GCF_001698545.2 Rhinopithecus bieti | reverse complement strand
TTTTGACGGAGTCTCGCTTTGTAGCCAGGCTGGAGTGCAGTGGCACAACCTTGGCTCACTGCAACCTCTGCCTCCCAGGTTCGAGTGATTCTCCTGCCTCAGCCTCCCGAGTAGCTGGGATGACAGGCACGTGTCGCCACGCACAGCTAATTTTTGTATTTTTAGTAGAGACGGGGTTTCACCGTGTTGGACAGGATGGTCTCAATCTCTTGACCTTGTGATCCACCTGCCTCGGCCTCCCAAAGTTCTGGGATTACAGGTGTGAGCCACTACACCCAGCCAGCTTGCCAATTTCTAAAGAAAAGCTAGCTGGGATCTTATAAAGACTGCATTGAATCTGTAGATTACTTTGGGAAGTATTAGCATTTTAACAATATTAAGTCTCCTGACCCATGAACATAGAATGTGTTTCCATTTATTTATACCTTCTTTAATTTCTTTCAACATTGCCTTGTAGTTTTCAGAATATAATTTTGTATTCCTTTTCTTAAATTTATTCCTAAATATTTTATTATTTTGATATTGTAAATGGAATTATTTTCCTTAATCTCATTTTGATTGTTTATTGCAAGTATATAAACAATTGATTTTTATATATTGATCTTATTTCCTGCAACCTTGATTGACCTTTTTGTGGATTCCTTAGGATTTTCTACATACAAGATCGTGTTATCTGCAAACAGAGATACTTTTACTTTTTTCTTTTCCAGTTCAGATGGCTCGTATTTCTTTTTCTTGCCTAACTGCCCTGGATAGAACTCCCAATACAATATTGAGATGCTGACATCCTTGCTTTGTTCCTAATCTTAAGAGTAAGTCATTCACTCTTTCATCATTAAGTATAGTGTCAGCTGTGATTTTTCCTAGTTGCCCTTTATCAAGTTGAGGGAGTTCCCTTCTGTTGCTAGTTTGTTGAATATTTTTATCATGAAAGGGTATTGGGTATTGGACTTTGTCAAATGCTTTTTTTTTTTTTTTTGACGGAGTCTTACTCTGTCACCCAGGCTGGAGTGCTGCAGTGGTGCGATCTCGGCTCACTGCAGCCTCCGCCTCCCGGGTTTGAGCAATTCTTCTGCTTCAGCCTCCTGAGTAGCTGGGATTACAGGCACCCACCACCACGACTGGCTAATTTTTGTATTTGTTAGTAGAGACAGGGTTTCACTGTGTTTGTCAGGCTGGTCTCAAACTCCTGACCTCAAGTGATCCACCCACCTTGGCCTCCCAAAGTGCTGGGATTACACATGTGAGCCACCGTGCCCAGCCTGTCAAATGCTTTTTCTGCATCTACTGAGGTGATCATGCGAATTTTAGTTTTTATTCAATTGCTGTGGTATATTGATTTTCAGATGTTAAACCAACTTTATGTTCCTGGGATAAATCCCACTTTTCTTCTTTCTTTCTTCTTCTTCTTCTTCTTCTTTTTTTTTTTTTT
>NW_016829732.1:1117-8133 GCF_001698545.2 Rhinopithecus bieti | reverse complement strand
CCACGCGCCCGGCCTGCTGTTTCTTTTTCTGCAAGAATTTAATTAGAAATTTGACAGGGATTGCATTTAATCTGTAGATTACATTGAACAATTTAGACATCTTTTTTTTTTTTTTTTTTTTTGAGGCGGAGTCTTGCTCTGTCGCCCAGGCTGGAGTGCAGTGGCGTGATCTAGGCTCACTGCAAGCTCTGACTCCTGGGTTCACGCCATTCTCCTGCCTCAGCCTCCCGAGTAGCTGGGACTATAGGTGCCCACTACCCCACCTGGCTAATTTTTGGTATTTTTAGTAGAGAGAGGATTTCACCATGTTAGCCAGGATGGTCTCGATCTCCTGACCTTGTAATCCCCCTGCCTCAGTCTCCCAAAGTGCTGGGATTACAGGCATGAGCCACCGTACCCAGCTAGACATCTTAATAACATTATTTCAAACTTTGAACAAGAGCATGCCTAAGAGTGTGTTGTTTATTTTCTATAAATATGCAAACGTTTTAGTTTTATTTCTACTCTCATTCCAGTTAGATCATTAAAAGTAATCTATAAAATTTCAATTTTAAAATTAAGTTTTTTTTGTGCCCTAACATGTAGTCTATCAAGGAGAATATTGTATGAGCTATTGAGAAGGATGTGTATTCTGTTGTTGAGCAGTGTGCTGTACAATTCTGTTAGGCAAAATTGTTTTATACTGCTTTCAAGTCTTCTCTTCCCTTATGAGTATTCTGTCTTGTTTCATTATTCATTATAGATATGGGGGTATTGAATTATCCCACTGCAATTATATTGCTCCCTATATCTTGCTTTAATTCTGTCAGTATTTGCTTTGTATATTTTGAACCCTAATGTAAGATACACACACTCACACACACACATTGATGTATGTATACACACATTTGTCATGGGTTCTAAGTAAATGAACCTGTTTATTATTGTTTAATGTCCTCCTTTGCCCCTTATGAGCTTTTAGTTAAAGTATATTTTATGAAATAGAGTTTTTGACTTAAGATGTAGTTTGTGTTATATAACTTGCATCTCTTGTCCTCTTATTTGGTTATTTCCATGAAATGTTTTCTTTCATCTTGCCTTTTTCAGTCTCCTTTAATAATTAGACCTCAAGTGAGTCTTGTAGAAAAACAAGTTGGATCTTGTTTTTTAATTTTTGCAATCAGTCCCTTTATTTGGTGCATGTATTTTGTTTGTTTGTTTGTTTGTTTGTTTTTTGAGACAGAGTCTCACTCTGTCACCCAGGCTGGAGTGCAGTGGCCGGATCTCAGCTCACTGCAAGCTCCGCCTCCCGGGTTTACGCCATTCTCCTGCCTCAGCCTCCCACGTAGCTAGGACTACAGGTGCCCGTCACCACGTCTAGGTAGTTTTTTTGTATTTTTAATAGGGACAGGGCTTCACCACGTTAGCCAAGTGGTCTCTTATCTCCTGACCTTGTGATCCTCCCACCTCAGCCTGCCAAAGTGCTGGGATTACAGGCGTGAGCCACCATGCCCAGTCCCTTTTCTGAAAATTTTTAGATTGTTGGACCATGTTGTTCTAATATTTTGTATATATTGTAATGTTTGGTTGTTATTTGAACATTAACAAAAAGCTATTTGTCACAATCTTTACAATGTAGGTTTTTCTTGACATGGTCTGAAACCAATTGTCCTTAAAGGAGATTATGGTAACCTCTCATACATCTTCTAAGGATGTGTCTTCTCTGGAATTTTGTGTTTACTTTTCAGTTAAAAGGGTTTGTTCATGTTCCTTCTTAACAGTCTCTAGGGCCGGGCGCAGTGGCTCACGCCTGTAATCCCAGCATTTTGGGAGGCCAAGGCGGGCGGATCACGAGGTCACGAGATTGAGACCATCCTGGCTAACAAGGTGAAAGCCCGTCTCCACTAAAAATACAAAAAATTAGCCGGGCATGGTGGCGGGTGCCTGTAGTCCCAGCTAGTCGGGAGGCTGAGGCAGGAGAATGACGTGAACCCAGGAGGTGGAGGTTGCAGTGAGCTGAGATCATACCACTGCAGTCCAGGCTGGGTGACAGAGCAAGACTCTGTCTCTAAAAAAGAAAAAAAAAAAAAAAACACACACACAGTCTCTAATCACTTGTTCCACCTCTTGCCTATATTTAGCACGGCAGTCTGCTCCTGAAGCATTTGCATTTGGTTTCAGCAGACCCAATCTGTCCTCCCAAAGTATACCACCATTTCAGCACTCTGTAGTATTGGAGACAAAACCAGGCTCTGTAAAGACACCCAAAAGCCAGAAGTAAGGATATCTGTATCAGTATTTTATTCTCTTTAAAGGAAGAAGCCAGGAGTTGATACTTCACTCCTAATGGCATAGTGCTATATTGGGGAGGAGGAAGTGCTGTTGGTGGGTAAATGTAGCAAACATTCCTTCCTGTTCTATGTGGCTCTTGGCATTTTGCTTACCTGAGGCATTGCATACAATTAACTCATTTATAGGTTTCACAGAAAGGCATCTTTTTTAGTACATGTTTGCTACATGTGTATGTCTGTGAAGAAATTATGGCCTGTGGGATTTTGTTATGCCATCTTACTAATGTAGTTTGAATAATTTCATAAGATTTACAAAGTATATTTATATGAATATACTAAGTGGGATAATTTGTAATTTTATTTCTTTCAGCTGTGTGTTCTCATTTCACCCAAGACCGTTGGCCAGTGCAGGGCATAGAAGATTCATTCCACAATCTTATACTGAGAAGATATGAGAAATGTGGACATGAGAATTTACAATTAAGAAAAGGCTGTGAAAGTTTGAATGACTGTAAGTTACAGAAAGGAGGTTATAATGAATTTAATGAATGCTTGTCAACTACCCAGAGCAAAATATTTCAGTGTAAAGCAAGCGTCAAAGTTGTTAGTAAATTTTCAAATTCAAACAAACGTAAGACAAGACATACTGGAGAGAAACAATTTAAATGTAAAGAATGTGGCAAATCTTTTCGTAAGTTTTCACACCTAACTCAACATAAGGTAATTCATGTTGGAGAGAAACCCTACACATGTGAAGAATGTGGCAAAGCCTTTAAATGGTCTTTAATATTTAATGAACATAAGAGAATTCATACTGGAGAGAAACCTTTTACTTGTGAAGAATGTGGCAGCATCTTTACCACATCCTCACACTTTGCTAAGCATAAAATAATTCATACTGGAGAGAAACCCTATAAATGTGAAGAATGTGGCAAAGCCTTTAATAGGTTCACAACCCTTACTAAACATAAGAGAGTTCATGCTGGAGAGAAACCCATCACATGTGAAGAATGTAGGAAAATCTTTACCTCATCTTCAAACTTTGCCAAACATAAGAGAATTCATACTGGAGAGAAACCCTACAAATGTGAAGAATGTGGCAAAGCCTTTAATAGGTCCACAACCCTTACTAAACACAAGAGAATTCATACTGGAGAGAAGCCCTACACATGTGAAGAATGTGGCAAATCCTTTAGACAGTCCTCAAAACTGAATGAACATAAGAAAGTTCATACTGGAGAGAAGCCCTACAAATGTGATGAATGTGGCAAAGCCTTTGGACGGTCCAGGGTCCTGAATGAACATAAAAAAATTCATACTGGAGAGAAACCCTACAAATGTGAAGAATGTGGCAAAGCCTTTAGACGGTCCACAGATCGGAGTCAACATAAGAAAATTCACAGCACAGCTAAACCCTACAAATGCAAGGAATGTGACAAAGCCTTTAAACAGTTCTCACTCCTGAGTCAACATAAGAAAATTCATACTGTAGATAAACCCTACAAATGTAAAGATTGTGACAAAGCTTTTAAACGGTTCTCACACCTGAATAAACATAAGAAAATTCATACCTGAGAGAAATCCTACAAATTTAAAGCATGTGACAAACCTTTGGATGGTCCACAAACCTGAATGAACATGAGAAAATTTATACTGGAGAGAAACCCTGGAAATGTGAAGAACATGGCAAAGTTCTTTACCTCATTCTCAAAACTTGCTAAACATAAGAGAATTCATACCAGAGAGAAACTGTACAAATGTGAAGAATGTGGCAAAGCCTGTGGATGGTCCACAAACCTGAGTGAGCAGAAGAAAATTATTACTGGAGATAAACCCTGCAAATGTAAAGAATGTAACAAAACCTTTAAATAGTCCTCACTGGTGAATAAACATAAGAAAAATCATGCTGGAGGGAAGCCCTACACATGTGACAGAATGTGGCAAAGCATTTAATTGGTCCTCAACACTTAATATAAGATAATTCATGCTGGAGATGAACTTCACATGTGAACAGTGTGAAAAAGCCTTTAAATGGTCCTCAATCCTTAATGAACATAAGCAAATTCATGCTGGAGCAAAATGCTTGACATGTGAAGAATGTGGCACAGTCTTTACCACATCCTCAAACTTTGTTAAACATCAGAGAATTTATACCAGAGTGAAATCCTACACATGTAAAGAATGTGGCAAAGCCTTTAATAGGTTCTCAACCTTTACTATACACAAGAGAATTCATTCCGGGGGAAAAATGCTATAATATATGTGAAGAATGTGGCAGAGCCTTCAGACCATCCCCAAACTTTTACGAAAATTCACGTTTGAGCATAGAAGATTCATTCCACAAACTTACCTTGAGAAGATATGAAAGATGAATATAAGAAAATTCATACTAGATATAAAACCATAGAAATGTAAATGATGTGGCAAAACCTTTAATCCATACTCCAGGCTTCTTAAACATACGATAACTCATATTGGAGGAAAGTCTTACAAATGTGAAAAATGTGGCAGTCTTTAAATCTTCCTCAGTCTTTTCTAATCATAAGATAATTCACACTGGAGAGAAAATGCAAACATGAAAAGTGTGACAAAGCTTGTAACCACACCTCAATCTATTCTAAATATAAGAGAAATGATACTGGTGAAAAGCCATAAAAATATGAAAAATGTGGCAAAGCCTTCAAATGCTTGTCATATCTTACTGTATATATATAATTCCTATTGAATAAATCCCCTGGAAATACAAAACATGTGGCAAAACTTTTACCAATGCTCATCTTTTTGCACGTGATAGCCTTTATACTCAAGAAAAGTTGTAGAAATATAAGAAATATAGAAAAGTCATATCTACTCACATTTTACTAACTAGCAAAGTTCGTACATAACAAAAACATTATAAATGTAATTTCTGTTGAAAGACCTTTCAGAAAATATAGGCCTTAAAAGTGAAGAAGAGTACTCTTAAGACAAACAATACAAACATAAAGAGGGTTGTACACATTTTGTAATAGGGGAAAACCCTGAAGGAGACTTTCTTCAACATCAGAAAATTTATATTGGAGAAAAATCCTACAAATGTAGTAAATGTGGAAAAACATTTGTTCAAAAACTGCAGCTTAAAAAACACCAGAGAGTTTCTACTAGAATATAATTTGTAGATGCAGTAAATGTGAAGAAACATTTAGTCTAAAATTAAGACTGTAAACATCAGAGGATTTACAGTAGAAAGAACTAAGGAACTAACACTTTGGACACTGCAGTAAATCAGAGTATTAAATATAAAAAATAATGCAAAGTTGAACCTGTTAGAGAATTTCTTTGTATACAAGTTGAAAAGAAGATTTTTGAAGAGATGCTACATTTAAAGTATATTTTTTCACTTGAAAAAAGTATAGATTTTTTGAAAAGCATATAATAGTTAATTCAACTCATTATTTCATACTATTTCAACATTCCTGTTTATATGAAAGCATGTGATGAATTGTTGCTGCATCAGAGATAAGAGAGATTCTCTTTCATTCAGTAGGCATTATTCATGAATTTTTACAAGAAAGAGTAAGAGCATAAATGAAAGATCCATGATGAAAATCTAAGCAGAGAGGCTTTTTTGTAGTTGACAATATTGAGTGATGCATGAGGTAGGTGTTCAGAGTAATATTCTTCTGCATTATAGTGAGAGAAAAACAATCTGTATTTCACTAGTAAATTGTTTTACCAATTATACATTTATGCAATAAAATACAGTACATTTTTAAATTATTTTAAGATTATGTGGGAACAATTTTTTAACTAAAGAAAATTGTTAACGTATTGAAATGTTGCTTGAAGGAAGTCTCATTATGCCACCAACTTAACACCTATCCCACCTTACTCAAGGGTGTAGGCAAAAGATGGTAACAACGGTAACATAGTTGAATGACATTTTTAGTATTCTGTTTTTCCAATGGCTTTAAATAGCAAATATATTGAAGAATATCTTTCCCATATGTTGCATTTTTACTCTTGTTATTTTCTAAAATTTTTGTGAGTACATAGTATGCATATTTATCTATGGCATATATGGGTTATTTTCTTATACAGGTATACAACATGTAATATACCAGAGTAAATGAGTTATTCATCACCTCAAGCATTCATCCTTTGTATTACACACAATCCAATTATACACTTTAATTATTTCTAACTGTACAATTCTGATTGTAGTATTAGAGTGTAATTATAATTCATTTATGCATCCTGAATACTTTTTAAAATGTTTTACATTTATCTTTGAACATGTGGCATCTTTTCCTGCAAACTTATACAAACATTAGTTCCCATTACATGAAGTTAAGTATATAAATGTGTTGCTCTAAAGATAAACCTTAGGTGTAAGAAAATTACGGAGCAATAAATTGTGTTTGTGTGAGTTTGTACCTATTTTCCAAAGAAAATAGCAATATTAGAACAAAGAAGATTATACTAATACCATGGATAATTTACTGGAAATCTAGAAGCCTGATTCATTCTGAAACCACGTTTAAATTTTCATCTTTTTATTTAATTAATTACTCTAAAATCTAATGGATTGTTGTTGAGACTCTCCCCATACAAATTCCCTGTTTTTATTTGGTGTTCATGCTAGAGCTCTAATTTCTTTGATTCTCTCTCTTTTTTTTTTTTACTTCATGAAGTATTTATTATGTGAGCTGGTCAGAAATTATAAGAATGATTTTTTTTTTTTTTTTTTTTTTTTTTTTTTTTTTT
>NW_016829732.1:0-998 GCF_001698545.2 Rhinopithecus bieti | reverse complement strand
CGATCTCCTGACCTCGTGATCCGCCCGTCTCGGCCTCCCAAAGTGCTGGGATTACAGGCTTGAGCCACCGCGCCCGGCCAAGAATGATTTTTATAAAATTTAGTAATGAACATAAAATTTTTAGATGTAATTTCATAATATATGTATTAAGTTATATTTTAGTTAGAACATTTCATTTTAAGAACCCTATATAAGCTGTTTTGTTTAGTTATTGTTCCTTTCAGTTTTATAATTGACATAAATTAGTTTATTTTACCAATTTGTTCAGGTAAGTACTGGGAAAACTTTGTCAATTATGGGGATGTTTTGATGTATTATTGTAGTGAACAAACAGAAAGTTCTGGGTGTTTGATAGTTGCTTCATGATTAGCCATAAATATTCCTGGTTAGTTTGTAGCTCCAAGTAAGAGATTGAAAATAATGTGTGGTGAACAAATGGCATTAACTGTGCATGTGGAGAAGACATCTGTTCCCAGGCTGTAGAACCAACTCATTATGAATGTAAAGAGGATTTGTGTTCTTATTTTCTACTTATCTTCAGTTTTGTGATGTCTTTATGTATTTATCGCCAGGTATGTATGCCCCAGAGCCTTTCTTCATTTTGTATTATGGCTAGTTTCTCACTGTTCTCTTCATGCCACGTAATTTCACATGGACTTTAGGTTCTAATGATAAGTTTGAAGTTTTACTATGGTAAATTGTTGTTAACTGTGGTGTTTGAGGTTATTTATAGGTTATCAGTGCAACATTTAGATCATGTAATTGAGATAAGAGGAATTCACTGTCCACAGGTAAGAGGATTAAGTCAGTCGGTATTGTTTTCTGTGTTTGTAAAAGAAAATTGTATGAGATTCTATCACGAAGTGTGTAAAACGTAACAAAAGTTAGAACAAGTAAAGCATTCATATAAGTGGGTTGTGTATTGTACCACCATATGAAGAAACACATCAGAATTTCAAAATTTCTTAAGAGGAAATGTATATTAGTAATAAAATTTT
>NW_016829731.1:0-534 GCF_001698545.2 Rhinopithecus bieti | reverse complement strand
AGTGTTATTGAAGTTTGAGGGTCTGGAATCTGGCAACCCATGGAGAAGAGGTCATGTTCTACCTTCAGGATCGTGGAGCTGCAGACCCAGGCAGGAATAATGTGGGTGAAGTTCGAGGGTCTGGATGCTGACGACCCCAGGAGGAGAGGTCTTGTTGTAGTTTGAGGGTCGTGGCGCTGCAGACCCAGGCAGGAGCTATGTTGTTGAAATTCGAGGGTCTGGAACTTGGTGACCCCAGGGAGAAGAGGTCATTTTCGAGTTTGAGGGTCGTGGAGCTGCAGACCCAGGCAGGAGCAATGTTGTTGTAGTAAGAGGTTTGTTAACCCGGTGTCCCAGGGAAAAGAGGTCTTGTTGTAGTTTGAGGGTCGTGGAGCTGCAGACCCTGAGAGGAGCAATATTGTTGAAATTCAAGGTCTGGAACCTGACGACCCCAGGAGGAGAGGTCTTGTTGTAGTTTGAGGGACATGGAGCTGCAGACCCAGGCAGGAGCTATGTTGTTGAAATTCGAGGGTCTGGAACTTGCTGACCCCAGGG
>NW_016829730.1:134891-137920 GCF_001698545.2 Rhinopithecus bieti | reverse complement strand
CCTCCCGAAGTGCTGGGATTTTAAGCGTGAGCCACTGCACCCAGCCCAATAATCATCTTCCTTATTTTTATAAATCTTTCTTAAATATAGGGATAGTTCACATTTATTTTAGTATTTAATGTTTGAAGTGTTTTGGGTCTTTATTAAGAATTTTAGTGATGTTTTTGTGACAGAAATATGCTGTAGGAGCTTAAATTCTTGTTTTTACCAATTATCCTATGGTACAATTGGTTTCTTTATACATTGTTTTGCCTACAGTCACAATTTCCAGGAACTTGTGGATGACATTAAGTGAGGACTTTTGTTGTACTGGTAATTAGAGAGGCAGAGCATCGTCTCTGAAGAAGACCTACCTTTAAGGAATGAGAGGAAAAGAAGAGAATTTTAAAAAGAGGGAAGGAGGAATCAGAATGTTGGGATAACCAGGAAATTATCTTGTCAAGGAAGTGGCAAGGGGAGGATGTGATAAAAATTGTTGATGTGATGACTTATAAAGGATTTCCCATCTGTTTCAGTTGTCATTAGATACCCTTTTTTTGTGAACTCTTGGAGCCATTTTGTCCATAATTTTATAATACATATGTATACATATTTTTTTTTAATTTTTTATTTTTGAGAGGGAGTTTCGCTCTTGTTGCCCAAGATGGAGTGCTGTGGCGCAATCTCAGCTTGCTGCAACCTCCACCTCCTAGGTTCAAGTGATTTTCCTGTCTCAGCCTCCTGAGTAGTTGGGATTACAGGTGCATGTCACCACGCCCAGCTAATTTTTGTATTTTTTGTAGAGACCAGGTTTCATCATATTGGTCAGGCTGGTCTCGAACTCCTAACCTCAGGTGATCTGCCCGCCTCAGCCTCCCAAAGTGCTGGGATTACAGGCATGAGCCACCACACCCGGCCAGTTTTATATAATATTTAATAATAAAAAGTAATAATTTTGTAGGCCGAGCACGGTAGGCTCGGAGGAGGCTGATCAACTACTCGGGAGGCTGAGGCAGGAGAATCTCTTGAATCCGGGAGGCGAAGTTTGCAATGAGCTGAGATCGCGCCATTGCACTCCAGCCTGGGTAACAGAGTGAGACTCCACCTCAAAAAAAAAAAAAAGAAAAAGAAAACAGAAAAAAAAGGGCCTGGCGCAGTGGCTCATGCTTGTAATCCCAGAACTTTGGGAGGCCGAGGCAGGCGAATCACAAGGTCAGGAGATCGAGACCATCCTGGCTAACACTGTGAAACTCCGTCTCTACTAAAAATACAAGGCGGAGCTTGCAGTCAGCCAAGATCGTCCCAGTGGACTCTAGCCTGGGCAACAGAGTGAGACTCCGTATAATAATAATAATAATAATAATAATTTTGTAAAGCGCCTTACAGTTTACAAAGAGATTTAACAACCTCTTCCCATTCTCTTAACTTCCCTGTGTGGTCCATGTTGTCCCTGTTTAATAAATGAGGAAATGGAGGTTCAAGAGATAGTAACTTGCCTAAGCAACAGAGCTTGAGTTACTCTAGGCCTTCTGATACTCTGTCTCTTGTGGTAATCTTGTTTGCCTAGTTAGCTTGTAAATCTCTTGAGGCCTGAATCTAATCAGTTATTTCTTTTTATTCTTTATAGCACCTAGCTCCATGCTGCGCAGGAAATAGAAATATTCAAACTAGATTGAGTGGACTGGCCGTGGTCAAAAATAACTTGCGCTTTCTCCCTTCTGCCCTCTAGCGCCCTCACAAAGCCAATGCTGAGGAGATGACCAAGTACCATAGTGACGACTACATTAAATTCTTGCGCTCCATCCGTCCAGATAACATGTCGGAGTACAGCAAGCAGATGCAGAGATGTAAGTCCATACTGTTCCTCCACACTCTCAAGCCCCCAGTTGCATCTTACTTTCCACTGCAGAAGCCCGCTCTGCTGTCATTGCACCTCCCATTCAGTGGACACCAGATTTCCCCTACCTCCTAAAGGTGCTAGAGTGCTTTTTCCCCTCAAGTCGGGTTTTTCATGTTTCCTGATTTGTGAACGATAGAGGGTAGTACTTTTTCTGGTTATGTTCACAACACTGTCCCAAGAGTACTGTAATTATTGTAGTGGAAAAAGCACTGACCTGGGACGGGGAGACAGTAGATACAGTAAAATTTAACTCTAACTCTCAGCTGACTGGGCAAGTCACTTCTCCTCAGATTTTTGTAAAGCGGACTGGGCCATGTGATCTCTGATTTCTGTCCAACTGTAACTGTTTTAACTTGGTGGGCATTGATTGAGAATTTAGAGGCCACTCAGGACAGATTCTAGATGGTGTAATCTTTGAGATGAGGTGATTGCGCCCCTGGCCCCTTGGACTTGAAACTTCAGAGCAGGTCTCATCTTGGAAGCCATGCTTAGCTTGTAGGAATTGTGGGAATTATTTTAGCTGGGGGGGGGGGGGAAGTATTCAAATTTGGAACAAAACTATCATACCTGACTTCCCCCTTGTGTTATTTTAGAAATTATCTCTTAGCACCTAAGACTTCATATAGTGTAACAGCATTGTCCAGAAGAAGTTTTGATTAATTTATGACAGCTTAGACTGAAGTGTCAGAAAATATGTGGCACTTGTTTATTGCTGCTGACCACAAGGTAGTCTTATTCCCAAAGAAGAAAGTTATTTATAACTTATTTTAACTAATAATAACTGTACAGTAGCATTGATGACAGAACCACAGAGACCTTCCTTGAAGCATTAAGCTTCTTTGCTACCGACAACTCCGGGAGCTGCCAGCCGCTGTGAGTGAGGTGTTTGCTCTCTGAATTGCAGGGTCTTATTTCCCTCCAAGATGAGGCAAATTCATGCCTTTCCTATAGATGGCTTTAGAGGTTTCCATAACCCATTTAGGCCAAGGATCAGGCTCTATTCTCAGCAGAGTGGGCTGTCACTAGAGGAGCAGCTTGCTATTAAAGTAAGAAAATAAGCTTTCATGTCTTAGTTTGAATCCTTGGTCTCCTAGCCCCTCTGGTGTTATTTCCCCCCCCTCCTTTTTTTTTTTTTTTTTTTTTTTTTTTT
>NW_016829730.1:91317-131878 GCF_001698545.2 Rhinopithecus bieti | reverse complement strand
TTTTATTCTTGTTTTTAGAGATGGGGTCTTGCTTTGGCATCCAGGGTAAGTACAGTGGCAAGATCATAGCTCACTGCAGCCTCAAGTTCCCCCTTTTTTTTTTTTTTTTTTGAGACGGAGTCTCGCTTTGTCGCCCAGGCTGGAGTGCAGTGGGGCGATCTCGGCTCACTGCAAGCTCTGCCTCCCGGGTTGACACCATTCTCCTGCCTCAGCCTCTGAGTAGCTGGGACTACAGGCGCGCACCACCACGCCTGGCTAATTTTTTGTATTTTCAGTAGAGACGGGGTTTCACCGTGTTAGTCAGGATGGTCTCGATCTCCTGACCTCATGATCCGCCCACCTCGGCCTCCCAAAGTGCTGGGATTACAGGCGTGAGCCACCGTGCCCAGCCTCAAATTCCTCTTACTCCTTAACTTGCCCTTTTAGAATATGTACCAATATCTAACCTAGGCACTGGATGTAGTAGAATGAACCTGTAATGCCAGTGCAGGAGGGATAGCTTGAGGCCAGGAGTTCAAGACCAGCCTGGGCAGCATAGTGAGACCCCCATCTCTTTAAAAAAAACAGTAAAAAATTAGTTGGGCATAGTGGCACATGCCTGTGATTCTGGCTACTCAGGAGCCTGAGGCAGGAGGATCCCTTGAGCCCAGTTCAAGTCTGCATTGAGATATGGTCTCATTTCGCCACCACACTCCAGCCTGGGCAACATGGCAAGAACTTGTCTCGATAAAAAAAAAACACACATGGCCAAGTGCGGTGGCTTATGCCTGTAATCTCAGCACTTAGGGAGGCCGAGGCGGGCGGATCACGGGGTCAGGAGATGGAGACCATCCTGGCTAACACGGTGAAACCCCGTCTCTACTAAAAAAATACAAAAAATTAGCCGGGAGTGGTGGCGGGCCCTTGTGGTCCCAGGTACTCGGGAGGCTGAGGCAGCAGAATGGCATGAACCTGACAGGCGGATCTTGCCATGAGCTGAGATCGTGCCACTGCACTCCAGCCTGAGCAACAGAGTGAGACTCCTTCTCAAAAAACAAAAACAAACAAACCAAAACATAAACCACACACACACACACACACACAAAAACATCCCACACACCTAACCTAGGAAGTTATGCTTGTGATAAGATCAAGTAAGTCAGGTTTCCTTGCTTGTGGCTGAAATGTAATAAACCCTTTCTGGTCACTTTGAGAGCCTTGACCAGAAGTTCTGACCTAGTATTTAGCAAGTGAAAATGGGAACACAAATAAATGGATTTAGGGGGCTTACGGTGAAAACATGATAAAAGGGATTGGTAAAAAGTTAGGAGACATTCTCATCCATTTTACAGACATGTAAACTTTCCCAGTCACACAGCAAGGTGATGATAGAATGCAGAATGGAACTCTAGTCCCCCAATTCTGGAGTTTTAAAAAATATAGTGTATATAAAATATTTTAGACACACAGGCCAGGCACGGTAGCTCATGCCTGTAATCCCAGCACTTTGGGAGGCTGAGGCAGGTGGATCACTTGAGGCCAGGAATTTGAGACCAGCCTGGCCAGCATGGCGAAACCCTGTCTCTACCAAAAGTACAAATATTAGCCATGTGTGGTGGCGTGTGCCTGTAATCCCAGCTACTCAGGAGGCTGAGGCATGAGAATTGTTTGAACCTGGAAGGCAGAGGTTGCAGTGAGCCAAGATCGCACCACTGCACTTCAGCCTGGGCAACAGAGCAAGACTCCATCTCAAAGAAAAAAAAAAAGAAAAAACATATTTTAGACACACATAAAAAGCATAAAAAATAATATAATACACTTTGGGAGGTCAAGGTGAGCGGATCACAAGGTCAGGAGATGGAGACCATCCTGGCTAACACGGTGAAACCCCGTCTCTACTAAAAATACAAAAAAATTAGCTGGGCGTGGTGGCGGGCGCCTGTAGTCCCAGCTACTCGGGAGGCTGAGGCGGGAGAATGGCGTCAACCCAGGAGGCGGAGCTTGCAGTGAGCCGGGATGGTGCCACTCCATCCTGGGCGACAGAGTGAGACTCCGTCTCAAAATAAATAAATAAATAAATAAATAAATAAATAAATAAATAAATAATATAACGAACATCGGCTGGGCGCAGTGGCTCACGCCTGTAATCCCAGCACTTTGGGAGGCTGAGGCGGATGGATCACGAGATCAGGAGATCGAGACCATCCTGGCTAACACGGTGACACCCCGTCTCTACTAAAAATACAAAAAATTAGCCGGGCGTGGTGGTGGGTGCCTGTAGTCCCAGCTACTCGGGAGGCTGAGGCAGGATGAATGGCGTGAACCCGGGAGGCAGAGCTTGCAGTGAGCTGAGATCCGGCCACTGCACTCCAGCCTGGGCAACAGAGCGAGACTCTGTCTCAAAAAAATAAAAATAAAATAATAATAATAATGTAATGAACATCCATGTGCCCACTACCCAGCCGGAGAAAGAAAACATTATCAATACAGTTGATGCCCCCTTGGGCATCTTTCCTTGATCACATACCCTTTCTCTCCCACTCCCCCAGCCCCCCACCCCATTACCAGCACTGCCAAGGTATAAGCACTATCCTGAGATTAGTGTTTAATCCCCACATCTCTTTCTACAATGAGCATTTGACTGCCTTCTCTGCCTCCACCTCTCACCCAGTATTGCTTCCCTTTAGTCTAACACTAGCCTGAGAATGAGAAAAGTGTTTATAGTGGACAGAGAGAAACCCATAGAAAAGTCCTCCCTAGCCTCACAGATTAGCTCACATGAGTATCTGCTCTTCCATTTGCCCCCTTTTCATCTCTAATCACATAGTTTATTGACTGGGAATAAATGGGCTGGTCATTTCAGCCACATGTTGGTTTGGGGCCTGAAGAAAAATATTTTTTTTTTCTCACGTCCAAAACACCCATTCCTTCCCATGGAGGCTCCATATCCCAAATAAGAGTATAAACAAAGCTTTGGAAACGCAGGCAGGCCAAACCCTGTGCAGGAGGAAGTGGCCAGAGAGGGAAATCAGTCGCCAATGGATAAACAGCCAGGGCCCAGGGACCAAAGTTCTTATTTACACAGCCTCCCAGTGTTTACCCAGGAAGTGAGGAAGAGACCCACCCGCTGCACACTCCCTCATGCAGCCACGCTTCCGCAGAGCACCAGATCTTGGCACCCTCCAAGTTTAGGGCAGAACAAGAGCTGGTAACTCTTGTGGTCATTGTAGATATTGAGCTTCAACTGTGTCTTGAGAGTTTACCAGCACGGTCCAAACTGGGCTCTTCTGCTGTCACCCCAGGGCTGCTCCTTCCTCTGCTTTTGGAACTCTTGTCAGTAACAGTAGGTACAGTAGAAGGCTGGGCAAGAAAATAAGTATGCAGGCCCATACTTCCTGCCTCTGACTTCCTGTAGCTCATCGATGTCTCAGCAGTTACTTTTTTTGTTTTTTGTTTTTGAGACGGAGTCTCACCCTGTCGCCCAGGCTGGAGTGCAGGGGTGCGATCTCGGCTCACTGCAACTTCCGCGTTTTGAGTTCAAGTGATTCTCCTGCCTCAAGCCTCCCAAGTAGCTGGGATTACAGGCTCATGCCTGGCTCATTTTTGTATTTTTAGTAGAGACAGGGTTTTGTCATGTTGGCCAGGCTGGTCTCGAACTCCTGACCTCAAGTGATCCAACCACCTTGGCCTCCCAAAGTGCTGGGATTACAGGCGTGAGCCACCACACCCGGCCAGCAGTTACCTTTTCTGTAAGAGGTTTGGAGCTATAAGGTTTCTCTAGGTCTGAGTCTACAACCTCCAGGTGTGCTTCCTTCCTGTTTTCATTTCATTTGCCTTGTTGTTTGCATATGTTTCCACATTATGTACTACTTGGTACTTTTACCCCATTAGGCTTGAAATAACTTTACTCCAGTTGTCACTGTGAATGTAGCAGTAAGACACTGGACTATGAGAGTCAAGACACCAGGACCCTGATTCTAGTTCTGCTACTGCCTGGTTTTATAACCTTGGGCAAATCACTTAACTGCTCGGTATCTGTTCCTCCGCACAGTGGGGTTGATATCTGTCTTGTCCAGCTCATAGAGTTGTGACGATCACACGAGGTTGTATATGTGAAAGGACTTAGAAAAGGGCCAGGATATATTTTCACAGGCTTTTAAGACAGACAAACCGGCTGGGCACGGCGGCTCACGCCTGTAATCCCAGCACTTTGGGAGGCCGAGGCGGGCGGATCACAGGATCAGTAGTTCGAGACCAGCCTGGCCAACATGCGAAACCCCGTCTCTACTAAGAATGAGGAAATCAGCCAGGCGTGGTGGTGGCAGGTGCCTGTAATCCCAGTTACTCGGGAGGCTGAGGTAGGAGAATCGCTTGAAACTTGAGGGCAGAGATTGAAGTGAGCCAAGATTGCGTCACTGCACTCCAGCCTGGGCAACAAGAGCGAAACTCTGTCTCAAAAACAAAACAAAACAAAACAAAACAAAACAGACAAACCAAAGCTTGAGGCTTGCATGCTGCTTCTGCCATTTACTAACAGTTCACCTCTCTGAACCTGTTTCCCTACTTTTTTTCTTTTTTTTTTTTTTTTTGAGACAGGGTCTCTGTCTCGCCCAGGCTGGAGTGCAGTTGTGTGATCTCAGCTCACTGCAACCTGTGCCTCCCGGGTTCAAGCGGTTCTTGTGCTTCAGCCTCCCCAGTAGCCGGGATTACAGGCACCTGCCTCCACACCTGACAAATTGTTATGTTTTTGGTAGAGATAGAGTTTCGCCATGTTGCCCAGGCTGGTCTCGAACTCCCAGCCTCAAGTGATCCTCCTGCCTCAGCCTCCCAAAGTGCTGGGATTACAGGTGTGAGCCACTGCGCCAGGCCCTGTCTCCCTACTTATAAGATGGGACCAAATCTTACCTCAGAAGCTTGTGTGAAGATGGATGATCTCGGGTATTTAACGCATGTAGCACAGTGTCTGACGCATTGTAAGTGCCCAGTGAACAATGTTCTCTGAGTCTCTGTTCTTGCCCCTTGTTTGTCAGCTGGCTTGAGGTCCAGAGGGTAAATTTTTCTCCCTCCAGAAATGAACCAACGTTTTCCAAGTTGCTAACTGCTTCTCCATATTAGATTTTTGTTAATTTTCTGACCAGTGGGTGAGGTGGGATATCAGTATTGCTTGTTATAGATAATGGGCTAAGACCAGATGTGATGGCACATGCCTATTGGGAGGCTAAGGCAGGAAGACTGCATGAGACCTAGGGAACATAGTGAGACTGTCAAAAAAAGACTCTACAAAAAAAAAAAAAAAAAATTAGCCGGGGCATAGTGACATCCACCTGTAGTCCAAAGTACTTAGGAGACTGAGGTGGAAGGATTTCTGAAGCCCAGGAGGTTAAGGTCAAGGCTGCTGCATGTGAGCCATGTTTGCACCACTGCATTCCAGCCTGGGCAACAGAGCAAGCCCCTGGCTCTAAAAAAGAAAAAAATAATAATGGACTAAAGCTCAAAGATGTTAAACAACTTGATGCAATCATACAGCCAGTAAGTAGTAGAGCCTGGACTAGAACCCACACCTCCTGAATTTAAAGTCTATGTTTTTTTCCATCAGCTCATAAATATGTAAACTAAAGGAAATTGTGGAAACTAACCTTTTACTTATTTCTTTCAAGTCAACGTTGGTGAGGACTGTCCAGTATTCGACGGCCTGTTTGAGTTCTGTCAGTTGTCTACTGGTGGTTCTGTGGGTAAGGAATATTCATCCTCCCCCGAGGGGTAGACTGGGTTGTTCTAGTGAGGTCTGCCTTTTAGGCTGCTATCCTAGTTGGCTGATCTGAAACCATGTAGAATGGTCCTGTGGTTTTCACTTAAGTCTCTAAAATGGCTGGTATAATGTCTCACACCTGTAATCCCAGCACTTTGAGAGGCTGAGGAGGAGGATTGCTTGAGGTCAGGAGTTCAAGACCAACCTGGGCAACATAGTGAGACCCTTGTCTCTACAAAAAAATAAAGTAAAAACAATTAGCTGGGCATGGTGGCTTGTGCCTGTAGTCCCAGCTACTCAGGAGGCTGAGGCTTAAACCCAGTAGGTTGAGGCTGCAGTGAGTCGTAGTCACACCACTACACTCTAGCCTGGGCAACAGAGCAAGACTCTGTCTCAAAAAAAAAAAAAAAAAAAGTTTAAAAAGTCTCTAAAATGTCCTTCTGGTTCAGTCCCAGCCCAAGTTCAATCTCTGACTTGGTACTGACAGGTGTCCTTGACTGTCCTCTCCTACTAAGAGATCTTATGTACAGGAGTTCCCTGCAGACCTCCTGGGGTTGTTAAGATGCTGTATGTAAAAGCAATTTGTGAACTGCAAAGTGCTATAAAAATGGAAGTGTCATCATCTGTGAATCTGTCCTATGAAAAAGTATGGTAATTACCTTTAGAGGTCAGAAATACTCCCCACATATCTCCCACTTCCATTTGCAACTTTTGGGTTATCTCCAGGATTACTCTAAACCCTTTCTTAAATATTTATTTTCCTGTGATCCCCCACCAATATAATCATTGTGTCCACCCCCGCTGCCCCGCCAGTATAATCACAGAAAACAAAGAAGTGCACAGAAAAAAAACACAGTCACCGATAGTCACAGGGTTGGTGGATAACCTCTGTGACCATGTTGGTGTTTGGCCATTCTTTGGTGTGTGTGTTTATATCTGTATAACACATATACAACATCTATATTTTACAAAAGTGGGTTATATACATATCACATATATATGGTTTTATGCCTGCATTTCCTACTTAACGAAAGTGTCTGTAGTTTTCTACAGCTTGCTTTCTTGTGGCTCTATGATCATTCCATGTTGTGGATTTACTTGAGTTGATCTAATCTGTCCCTCTTCTTGATAATTTGGATCTATCTATGCTTTTATTGGTGTTAAAATCAGCACTGCAGCCAGACACGGTGGCTCACGCCTGTAATCTCAACCCTTTGGGAGGCCGAGGCAGGTGGATCACCTGAGGTCAGGAGTTTTGAGACCAGCCTGGTCAACATGGTGAAACCTCATCTCTACTAAAAATACAAAAATTAGCCAGGCGTGGTGGCGCACGCCTGTAATCCCAGCTACTTGGGAGGCTGAGGCAGGAGAATTGCTTGAACCTGGGAGGTGGAGGTTGCAATGAGCCGAGATCGTGCCACTGCACTTCAGCCTGGGTGACAGAGTGAGACTCCATCTCAGAAAACAACAACAACAAAAAATTAACACTGCCACAAATGCACTTGCACACATGGGTGTGTATTTCTCTTTTACTTCTTCTGGGACCTATTTGTGCTAGTGCTTTTTGACCTAGTGTGTCGGCACTATCTTTGGTCAATTGTTTTCTTCCTTTTTTTTTTTGAAATAGAGTCTCCCTCTGTCACCCAGGCTGGAGTGCAGTGGCGTGATCTTGGCTCACTGCAACCTCCGCTTCCTGGGTTCAAGCAATTCTCTTGCCTCAGCCTCCCCAAGTAGCTGGAACTACAGGTGTGTACCACCACACCCAGCTAATTTTTTTTTGTATTTTTAGTAGAGACAGGGTTTCACCATGTTGGCCAGGCTGGTCTTGAACTCTTGACCTCAGGTGATCTGCCCACCTCAGCCTCCCAAAGTTCTGGGATTACAGGCGTGAGCCACCGCACGTAGCCTATCTTTGGTATTTTTTCAAAGTTCCTTGACCATGAGCCATAGTAAGAAATAAATTTACACATGCAATCCAGGATACATATAACACATATGCATGCATGCATACACTCACTCACTCTGAAGCCAGAGTTTTACAAAAGAGCAGTTACCTTTACTGTTACTCTGATATTTTTTCTATGATATTTCATTAAATATATATATATACTAATAATGATGCACAAAATCAGTTTTAAGGCCTGCTAATGGGTTACTACCCTCAGTTTGGAAAATAGTATTTTAAGAGTAGCCAGTATCATGTTTATTTCCTGCTGGAGTAGGGTGGGAGGGAGGGGACTAATCTATGAATTGTACAATACAGCTGTTGAATAGGCAGGTCTTAACCTCTCACTCGGTTCCCTGGGCTTCTTGGAAGAAGGGGAAAGTGGCTTAGTAACTAGCTTATGTTCTCTCTTCCCATGCCCAGCAAGTGCTGTGAAACTTAATAAGCAGCAGACGGACATCGCTGTGAATTGGGCTGGGGGCCTGCACCATGCAAAGAAGTCTGAGGCATCTGGCTTCTGTTACGTCAATGATATCGTCTTGGCCATCCTGGAACTGCTAAAGTATGCCTGCCTGGCCTTGTCTCTTAGAAGAGCACCTTAGGCCAGGTTCCCATTTCCCTTTCCCCCTGGGCTTGCCTCCCTAGTTTCCTTTTCCTGCCGATGTGCTGGCTAGGATGTGCTCGGTGAGTGTCTCTGGCCATCATCTCCTTGATGGGGTCTTGGTTTGAACTGAGCCACTGCATGATCAGGGGCAGGTGCTGCTCAGATCCTGCCTCCAGAGTGTCCCTGTGTGGCTGGAGTTGACCCTGGCTGTAGAGTAGGAAGATCGGACTTGGTCGGCTTGGTCAGGCCTCTGGAGACACCTGGCCGCTCTTCCACCTTCCTTCAGCCAGTTTCCACGTCTCTGGTGCTTAGAGATACCTGAGGGAGGCAGCCAGCCCGGTAAGCTGGGACCTGGCGCCCTTGGCGCGTCCCATCCCCAAAGAGCCCCCAGACCCCTGACCCCCTTCTGACCCTAGGTATCACCAGAGGGTGCTGTATATTGACATTGATATTCACCATGGCGACGGCGTGGAAGAGGCCTTCTATACCACAGACCGGGTCATGACTGTGTCCTTTCATAAGTATGGAGAGTACTTCCCAGGAACTGGGGACCTGCGGGTGAGAACGCCCTTTAGGAGCCAACCAGCTCACCCTCAGCTGGCAGCTCTACTTCTCTGTCCTATCTCATGCCACTAAAAACTGCTTCCTGCCTCTTCTGCCATTCAGAATACCATGTCCCAATCTGAAGCTCTTGCCCTGATCTCTTTCCCTTCTTTATTCTGGAGGAAGGGAATGATGGGACATAAAGGGCCAGAGAAAGGAGAGGGGTCTCCTAACTCACTGTACTTTCCTCTTGGCCACAGCTGGGTTGCATCACACTATTCTTGTGTCTCATAAGCCTTGAATTTGGGGGTAGGAATTGGGACTCTGAAGGACATCTCAGGTGTTCTTAATGTTTTTGGGTCACTTTCCTGTTTAGCCTTTTGACTGAAAACTATGGACTCTCTCTCCAGAAAAGTACTTGAGATTTTACATCTGATATAGAATAGGTAATAGACAAGTCCCCTCACTGAAAAGCCCATCCATGAACCTTAGGATAAGAATCCTTGGAAGCTACTTCCTTGAACTGTTCCATCTGCTTCTGTTAGCATGAATGTGGTGAAATCAGCTGCTTTGCCATGCCCAGTGGCTTTTGGGTAAAAAAAATGGCACTAATTCAGTTGTTTGCCATGGCAAACGTTAGAATAAACGAGCATTCACTTTTTTTTGTTGTTGTTGTTGTTGAGACAGTCTCTCCCTGTCACCCAGGCTGGAGTGCAGTGGCATGATCTCGGCTCACTGCAGCCTCCGCCTCCCGCCTCCAGGCGATCTTGTGCCTCAGCCTCCGAATAGCTGGGATTTAGCTGGGATTATAGGTGTGTGCCACTCTGCCCGGCTAATTTTTGTATTTTTAGTAGAGATGGGGTTTCACCATGTTGGCCAGACTGGTCTTGAACTCCTGACCTCAAGTTATTCACCCACCTCGGCCCCCCAAAGTGCTGGACTTACAGGCACATTCACTATTTTGAGGTTACTGGGAAGGACATTCTTACCTCTCTCCTTCCCTCCACAGCACCCTAGAGAGGAAGCATGGGGGAAGTGGAGTGAGCATTAGAGCCCTCTGGAGTGGAAAGGGTTGTCAAGGATGGGTGTTATTTCTGTGACCCACCTGCCAGCCAGCTCTAACCCAATCCCAAGGTAGAAATCTTGTGCTATAGGGTAGGATATTCAATCTCTGGTCCCATCAACAGCTCTCAGCCAGGGTGTAGGCTGAACGCTATGTCCAGAGATGATTTGTCAGTGAAGTTAGATTTGCCAGTGAAGAGAATGGTACTAGCAAGATACCCCTGTTCTGTCCTGGCCCACATCATGGGCCTAGCTTGTCTCTCTTAGAACATCTTCCTTTATCCCTCCAGCCCCCATCCTTGACCTTCCTTCAAGCTTCATCCTTCAGTTTTACTTTAATGTCCTTCTTAATTAGGATATCGGGGCTGGAAAAGGCAAGTATTATGCTGTTAACTACCCGCTCCGAGACGGGATTGATGACGAGTCCTATGAGGCCATTTTCAAGCCGGTAAGTGGCTTTATCCACCCCTTGGGCTACAAACAGGGGATTGGTCGGTGGTCGGGGGGAGCAAAGCACCCCCACCATACCTCAGGAATCTCTCCTTACTAAAGCTGGTGGGGAGATAGAAGTGTTTGAACCCTGGATTGTTGTGTGGTCAGTTATGGGAACAGACACCCATATTTGTTGTTTCCTTCTATGGATCAGGTCTTCTGCTGGATACAAATGTATCTAGACATGATCTTTGCCCTCATGGACTACAGTGGGGAAGGCAGGCACATGCCCGGTAGTCTGTGATGAGTACTGTTTTTATATCTCTGTTTCTTTGGGCTACTGGGAGATGACTGTGTTCTTTTGGTAGTGGTATGTCTCCTTGGTTTTTCATGTTCCGTATTGCCTTACGTTGATACCTGCACATTTGAAGAAGTAGGGATTTACCCCAATCTTTGCAGACTGGCTTTGTCTGGGAAAGCCCTTCACCAGTCACCCCATCCAGAAATTCTGGAAAGGCTGTCTGGCATGTTCCATGGGCAGGCTGGCCTAGTGCCTGTGTTTTTGAGGGCTGATCAGAGGAATGAAAGACGAACAACTGCCTGGGCTGGCAGGAGGGTAGCCGGGGATGATTTCACAGAGATGCTGATGTTTAAGCTGGACTTTGAAAAACGAGGAGGTGCCCATGTGAAGAAAGAGGTGATGGCAGTAAGGGTGGCATTTAGTAGAAGGAACAGCACCAGCAGAAGTGCAGAGGTACCAGTGTGGCAGCATGTAGGCCAGTGTGGTATATGGGAGGAATGCTGAAGGAGGTGGTGGGAAGTATATGCTGGGCTCACTATTTCAAAGGGAGCCTTGAATGCCATGCCAAGGAGTTAAATCTTCACTTACAAACAATAAGAAACTGTTTAACCTGATAAGGTCAGGTAGTCATTCAGCAAACCCTGACTACCTACTACGTGCCTAGTATTTAATAAGGGCTACAGAAGTGGGAGTTGTGGTCTCGGTCTCAGTAATGTTAGACTCTGCTTGTGAGAATAAGATAAACTAAAAGTGCTTGCTCATAATGTAAGGCTCCAAGTCTGTAAAACCGAATGAGTAGAGTAGATGCAGCTAAGGGTCAGGAAGGCTTCCTGAAGGAAGTGGCACTAGAGCTTGGGCAATAGAAGAAGAGATATAGGGAGTTGACAGGGAGGCCATTCTAGGTTCAGTGTTACTAGAGTTAGAAGGGTCTTAGAGAACTTTTCAAATTGGAAAACTGAAATCCCAAGTGGGGAAGCAAGAGCTTCAGCCTGGCACTCCCTTTTCTCTCCCACGTAGCATGAGGGAGAGTGGAAAGGTAGGAGTGGGTGGGAAAGTGTTGCACCCAGCCTTTCCACCCCAAACCTCCTATTGCTTTCTTGAGGTTGGTGGTGACCAGGATGTATCATTTTAGGTCATGTCCAAAGTAATGGAGATGTTCCAGCCTAGCGCGGTGGTCTTACAGTGTGGCTCAGACTCCCTGTCTGGGGATCGGTTAGGTTGCTTCAATCTAACCATCAAAGGTGAGACCAGGTAGCACAAGGATGGGTGGGCGGGGTCCTGCTTGGTGCTCCTGTAACTCAGCACCCCTTCTTCCACCAAAGGGCATGCCAAGTGTGTGGAATTTGTCAAGAGCTTTAACCTGCCTATGCTGATGCTGGGAGGTGGTGGTTACACCATTCGTAATGTTGCCCGGTGCTGGACATACGAGACAGCTGTGGCCCTGGATACGGAGATCCCTAATGGTAATAGCTGCAGGGCCAGGTTTGGCTGGGCTGGGTGGGAGCTGGAGCTCATCTGTCCTTAAGTTTATAACCCCTTCCCCATTGGTCATATGACTACTGTTCTTCTGATACTAGTCACTGAGTCCCCTGCCTGTCCTCTTGTGATCAGCAGACCATAACCATCACTTTTTCGCTAGTCCTTTTTAGCTCTGTCCCCGCTCCCTCCTGCTTTTGGTCTGGACAAAGTTCTCAGTGGTAATTCACAGCTTTGGAATTTCTGCTCTGTAGAGTAACTGGAGTAGTGAGTGAAGGGAGCGTTCATAATGAGCATGGGCTCAAGTGTCCTAAACCAGGAACATGGACCTTCTCCTAGTGACATATACACCACTGGTATAGACCTAGGAGAGTGATGTTAAAAAGATGGAAATCCCATAGGTACCCGTGTCTCACCGTGTCTTGGAGGCATTCTCCTCTGTTTGACAGATGGATCAACGGGCCCAGAGAAACCTACAAATGCTTTAGGGTGCTTACGTGCAAATGGTTCGGGTGCAGTGACCAGGTCTCTTAATGGTCTTCTCCTCTGCCCCAATCAGAGCTTCCATACAACGACTACTTTGAATACTTTGGACCAGATTTCAAGCTCCACATCAGTCCTTCCAACATGACTAACCAGAACACGAATGAGTACCTGGAAAAGATCAAGTGAGTATATCCTCCGGCCACCCCTTGGTTGAACATTCCTGACTTTGGTTTGTCCCTGACCAGAGCCCTGCTACTCTCTCCCATTGGCCACAGACAGCGGCTCTTTGAGAACCTTAGAATGCTGCCGCATGCACCTGGAGTCCAAATGCAGGCGATTCCTGAGGACGCCATCCCTGAGGAGAGTGGCGATGAGGACGAAGAAGACCCTGACAAGCGCATCTCGAGTAAGACCTAAACCAAGAGCCCTATGCCTTCCACTCAGTAGGCAGCTCCCACTTCCACCACCATTCCTGGCTGCACACACTCCAAGCTCCCCACCTTGGAGAAATCTGTTTCCAGTTCCAGTGCCTGTAGGAACAGGTTAGGGAGCCCGAGTTCCTCCCTCTTCTCTGGTTCCCTTTCCCTTGGTGTCTCGTGGAGGGCCTGCAGGGAAGCACTGGGCAGATGCTGAGCTAGATCGGCACCCGCCTGCTGTCTCACCCGTGCTTCCCACTCCCTCCCAGTCTGCTCCTCCGACAAACGAATTGCCTGTGAGGAAGAGTTCTCCGATTCTGAAGAGGAGGGAGAGGGGGGCCGCAAGAACTCTTCCAACTTCAAAAAAGCCAAGAGAGTCAAAACAGAAGATGAAAAAGAGAAAGACCCAGAGGAGAAGAAAGGTGGGTTTGGGTTCAGCCGGGACTTGGGTCTTGAGCCTGAGAGGATGAATCTATGTAGGGCAGTGGGAGGAGGGAGTGACTCAGGCCCTGCCAGCTCCTGTGGGGCTCTTCCTCAGTTCCTTGAGACTTTCAATGGCTCCCAGAAGTGGCAGGGCCCACAAAACAATGAACCTCTACTGGCCAAGCACGGCTCTCACATACCACCCAAGCCCTTTTCCCAGCACTGCACCCCAGTTTCCCAGGGGGCTGCCTCCGCCCACCAGGTTCTGGCTGTAGCAGGCTGGGAAACCGGTCCAACCTGTTCTCAACAGGGCTCACTGGGAGGACCAGGGATGGGCTTTTCTCTCTTTTATGTCCAGTGAGCGTAGTGTTGGGGAAGGGGTCTCAGGGTAAATGAAGACCTCATGGGTCTTTCCAGAGGTGCTGCCCTTGGCCATCCCTGTACTCTTGTGTTCTAGAAGTCACAGAAGAGGAGAAAACCAAGGAGGAAAAGCCAGAAGCCAAAGGGTGAGGAAGGAGCTGCCTGCAGCCATCTCCCTGGCATTGGAGCACCAGCCTCTTTGTCCCACCACTCTGAAGAAAGGCACAGGGACAGCTGGTCCAGCTTACAAAGGCCTCTTTCAGGGACCAGTCTGTCCAGCTCTGCAGTTCTAGGCAGAGCTAGGAGCCCCAGCCCCCAGTAGTCACCTGGGATCCTGTGAAAGTCACTGTCTCTGCACTTTTGCCCCAAGGCTCTGGGCTGGGTCATCTCATGCCAGTCTCTGCTCTCTCCACAGGGTCAAAGGGGAAGGTCAAGTTGGCCGAACAGACCTCTCCAGCTCTGGCTTTCCTGCTGAGTCCCTCCACCTTTCTCCCCCAACCCTCAGATTTTATATTTTCTATTTCTCTGTGTATTTTATAAGGAGAGAGAGTATAAATATCCCCAGGGACAGAAACCAAGGCCCTGAGCCCCAGGGCAGCTGTGCTGGGTGAACTCTTCCAGGGGCCACGTTGCCACCCATTCTTCCCAGTTCTTAACCTTTGAACCATAAAGGGTGCCAGGTCTGGGCGAAAGGATGCTTTTATGCAACCATTAAGACAAATCCTGAAATGCGAAGTGCCTTGCTTAGTAGGCTTTGGAAAGGTGCCCCTTATTGAATAATTCTAGAAGGGGTGGCTGGTCTTCAGGATCTTCCTGTTCTTTTCAGGCTCCTAAGGTAACATCAGCCATTTTTAGATTGGTTCTGTTTTCATACACTTCCCACTGGCACTCAAGTGAGTCCAAGAACTGCCTGCCCCTGTCTTCTCATAATTCTGCAGGTGGAGGTTGCTAGTCTAGTTCCTTTTTGAGATAAATAACTATTTTCATTTTTGTGAGCCTCTTTGTAATAAAATGGTACATTTCTATATCCTCCTGACTTGTTTCCTATCTATGTGTCATTGGGTTGGTTTCAACTTTTACTTCCCTGCCCTTCTGGTGTCCATGAGTATTGGGGCAACCCCTGAACAAGAAAACCCCATAAACTTACCTGCCTGCCTTAACTCCTCCCTTGAGGTTTGAGGTGAACTACTTTCCACCAATCTTCTCACCCTACCCCAGAAGACCACTCATTAAAACACCACTAAAGGGACGACATTTATTCCTTTTCCAAATGTTACAGTAAAACCAGGTGGAAGAGAATGGTTTTAGCAGTTAGAAAAAAAAAAAAAAAAAGTACAAATCTGGGGTTTGGCCATTAAAAGTTATTTACAACAATGGGAGAAAAAAAGACAAGAAGAAGTCGTTTCACATTACAGACCTCCCCCCACCCCAAAGCCTAATACTTGCTTACCAAGTCAAAAAAGAGACACAGTTGATTCACAAGCTGGAGGTTTGAACTTGAGTAAGACATTTATAAAAACCTAGACGGGGCAGTGTCCTCCCCAGCCCAGGTGCCACTAGGCACAGCACAAGAGACTAAAAACAACAGGGGAAGGCTGGACACTCAAGGTTTGGGAGTATAAGCACCCCACTTCTGGCTCAGGGATTTGGGGAGTAGGATAAACAAAACCTACTTGGAAAAGAATTGGGGAAGAAAACCAACAACTGCCTTATGCAGGGGTGGGGACAGGGAAGGAGGTAGGGCTAGGGACAGGAGCATTTCACATCACTAACCTAACTTGGGAAGCTGTAAGGGACCATCTTCAACTGGCCTTAGAACCAGATGGCTGATGGGAGAATCCACAGGAGGGAGAGGAAGAAAGGGAACGTGGCTGGGAGGAGGCTATAGCCCCTTCCTTTCTGGGCACAGGAAGGCAGCCAGGGCACCAGGTCCAGGCAGTGACCTCACAAGGACAGCACAGTTTTTGCAGCTTAGAGATCACCCACCTGCCCCCACCTAGCTACTCATTCTGCTCAGCGCTGGCTGGTGTAGGGCCACTCTCCGGCCCCGAGGGAGTGGATGGCTCTGTAGCCTGGGGCCCTGCCTCTTCTTCTGAGGCCGCACTAGCCTCTGCCCCCTTGGCCTGGGGTTCCTGGCTCTCAGGGGTGGCTGCGGCCTTCCCTTCCTGGACAGTGCCCTCGTCGCTGCAGGCACCGATCTCCCCCTGCTCCTGCTCTTCCTCTGTGGGTGAGGAGGCAGAAGAATCACCCCCACCCTCCTTCCGATTTCTCTTGAAGGACAGGCCGCTCAATTTGAAAGGCTTCTTGAAAGAGAATTTCTTCTTCTTCTTGGGGTCTCCTTGGGGGGGACCTCCCCCTTGGCCTCAGCACCCTGGCTAGGGGGTGCTGGCTCGATGGCATCGCCAGTGGCCCCGGCTGCCTCATCTGTTCCGTTCACGGGGGGCGACTCCCCTTCACCCTTGGGGGATAAGTCTCCATTGCTTTTCACGTGGCCATTCTCCTGCAGGGCAGAGGGGACAGCAATGAGGGCAGGGGCTCCCCCTCCCCCAGCGCGCTTCTGATCCCTTCTAGAGGAGGGGGTCCCCGATTCGATTCTACTGCAACCCGAAAGTCTGGCCCAGGATCCCGTCAAACACCTCCCTCTCGCCCCTCACGGGCGCGCGGGCACCGAGCGCGCAGAGGCCGCGACCGGCAGGAGGCGCTGGGGTCCCGTGGCCCCACCCCGTCCCCGGGGCGCGCTCTCTATTCCGCGCGGAACCGCTCCGGATCTGCTGTGCGGATCCCGGGCAGGCGGGCGAGCCGTTCCAGGCGACATTGGGCGGGAAGCCGCTCCGGGGCGCTGTCTCTCTGCACCTGGACGGCCTATTTTCCCAGTCTCCCGCTTTGTGTAAACGGCCCCCACCCACCCCAGGCTCTCCCACATCTCGGCTCCCACTTAAAAAAATAAAAGACCATGGGCCACCGAGGTAGGGTCTGCGGGTGGAGTGCGCTCCCCGCCGGGCCCCAGCTCCGCGGCCCCTGGGCGCCCCCTTGGCGTGGCCCAGCAGCGCCTTTGTTCCCCGCGCGGCACTCGCGGGCGGCCGGGGGGCAGCGCCGGGGACCGGGGCGTGAACAAAGAACGCGGCGGGGCCCGCGGCGCCCCCTCCCCGCCCCTCCCTCGCTTCGCCCGCGGGGGGCTGCGGCGCCGAGAAACAAAGGGACCGGGCGGGGGGGCGCCGCGTGTCCCGGGCCGGACAAAGCGCGCGGCCCCGGCCCCGGGCCCTAGAGGGGGCGAGGTGCGAGAGGAGGGGCTGGGGCCGGCCGCGCCAAGCGTACCCACCTGGCCGTTGGCCTTCGCGGGGGAAGCGCCTGCTGCCTCCTCGGCGGTCACGTCGCCCCGGGGAGCCTTGGAGCTCTGGCTGCCCATGATGGGGGTCTGCTGGGGGGCGCTCGGAGCCGCCCCGGGCTCGCGCCGCAGGGGATAGTACGGCGGGGTTGGCCCGGCCGGCGGAGGGGTGGGGCTGGCGCCCGAGGGGGAGGGGTGCCGGGGGAAGCCGAGCTGCACCTCCGCTCCGCGGCCAACCCGCTAGCCGCACCCGCCGCCGCTCCGCTCCGCGCCAGAATGCCGCCCGCCGCCCGCCGAGCTGCCTATATATAAGCGCTCGAAGCTCGGGGCGGGGCCGGACATTTAAATGCGCGCCCAATCGAGGGGCGAAGGCGGGGTCGGCTCGCAGGCCCCACTTGCGCAGCAGGCGACGCTGGCGGTCGGGTACCCCCCACCTCTCCCGAATCCCAGGGGCAGGTAGAGTCCGGTGTGGGCAGGAGCGAGGCCGGTCCTTCAGCGAGCTGGGCGGGTCGGGGCAGGGCGGGGCGGGGGGCCTGGAGGAAGGGGACGGGCAGTCATTCCTTCCTCTTCGCTCCACCTCTTCGGTGGGCGCCCCCGCAGCCTGGAGCGGCCCCGAACGCCTTGGTCCTACAGCCGCTGTCAGTCTCCCCGCTTGAACCCTTCGAAGGGCTCACACGACCAGACCCGTCAGATGACTGGTCCTGAATTATATACTCTAGAAAATGTGGTCATAGAAGCCGCAGGGCCACTGCGCTGGGCTCGGCACCCGCTCTGGCCTGAAGAGCGGTCAGAGGTCCCACCCACGTCCCTGCCTGCCTGCCGTGGCCAGCCGTGGAGCAGAGGGTTCTGACTTGCCTTGGGGTCACTCTGGTCAGACTAGTGAGGCCTTTCCCTCATTCTTCCTTTCAGTCCCTTGGTGGCCAGTCATTCTGAGTGGGGACAGACAGATTTGCCTTCAGCCCCTCCCGCCCTCAGCTGGGACGCACTGCAAAGTCCCACGTGGGGTATTTTGTGACCTTGAAGGGCATCTCCATCCCTGTTGAAAGGCCAAGCCTCAGCGGCATTGACAACTTGTCTGACCTACTCTGGTCTTTCCTCTTTACCTGGACACACAACTCTGCTCCCCTACATCAGGGTGCCCCAGGCTGGCAGAGAAACCCCAGCCGGGGACTCAAACCTCAAAACATCCCAGTTTCTGAAGGGGAGGGATAGGATGCCACCAAGGGTCCCTCCAAGAGACAGCCCCTTGAGGACAGCCCTCAAAGCTGCCCAGCCCAGCTTCCCACCCTGCCTGAAAGTAAGGGAGCCTGGAGGCAGGGTGGGGGTGGCTGGAGACTCCCTAGCTCTGGTCCTCTGCCACCTCTCCTTCCGCTGGCCTGGATAGGCTGGTGGGAACCCCAGAGTCCTGGCCGGCCCCGGATGTCTGTGTCCGGCTGCCAGCCCTCAGCCCCCAGGAGGAAAGGGATGGGGGCTGGAAGGAAGCAAAGTGTTGCAAATGCAAGGCTGTGTCCCAGCCAGCTCAGCAAGTCCCTCCCCTCCCTCCTACGGTGAAGCCTCCTGGGAGGCCTGAGGCTGTGAAGTGTGGAGACACCCCAGGGCCTGAGAACTTGGGAACTCCCCAGAGATCTAACCAACAAAGGGGTGGGGAGGGCTGAGGTGGCTTCTACATTCTGCACTCACTCCTGTATCCTCCATCCCCACCCCCACCCTGAGACTACAGAATACCCTCAGCTATCTCAGGTTCACTCGCCCTCCACCCCCCACCCCATTTCACAGACTGGGACACTGAGGTTCAGGAAGAGAAAGTGACATGCCCAAGCGCACACAGCAGCTCCAGTAGCTGAGGGTGAGAAAAGGTTTGGAGAGATTTGATAACATGGCCCAAGGACTATAAGGAATCCCCTGGCAGAATTTTCTGTTGAAATCTGGGGCTGCCTGGTCAGAGTGGGAGGCAAGGGCTACTTTTGGGACAGGGAGAGGCACTGTGCCCCCACTGCAGCTCACTGAAAGTACTGTGACTTCTCCACAGCTTGCCACTAAGGGACGGATGTCATGACCTGCTCTCTGTCTCCGCCACAATAGGGAACCCACAATGCTGCCAGGCGCTGCCTGCACCAGCTGGCTGGGCTCAGATGGAGGGAGGGTGTGTGAGTCTTGGAGGGGTTGGGGTCAGAGGTTAAGAGCAGAACCTAAGGCTTCTGATCTCCAGGCACTGCCTGGTGGGGATGAGAGGCAAATCTTCCCAAGGATCCCAGGAGTAGCATCGAGGAGCATCAGGGTGAAAGACCCTGAGTCCCCAGAGCCCCAGAGGGAGGCTGGTCCCCTGGGGAGGCCCTGCATCCCCACCAGACATCCCAGGAGGCTGGGGAGGGGCGCCTGGGAGCAAATCCAGGTCCCAGCAGAATCTGACTTCTGGAAGAGGCAAGAGGTTTAGGATGCTTTAGGGTGGGGGTGGGAGGGTACAGCAGCCCCATGGCCTCCTCGGTCCACACTGCAGCTCCTTCCTCCCCAGCTGCTGCCAACCCAGACAATGCGCCCATTGTTCTGTGTCTCCGGGAGCCTGTGCAACTGCGTGTATCTGTTTCTCTCTGTGTGTGACTGTGTGTATTGCTCTGTGTCTGTGTGTGTGAGACTTTCTGGCTGTGTGTGTGTGTGCGCGTGCCCAGGTGTGCACGTTTGTGGTTGCGTGCGCCCGGATCTTTGTTTGGCCCTGTATATTCAAGGGTGAAGGAGAGAGCCTGGTGATCCTGGTAACTGAGACTTGCTGGGTATGTGCCTGCCCTTCCTTGAGACTGTTGGTGACTGTGTCTGACTGGGTGTGAAACTGTGAGTGTGTGGCTGTATGAGAGAATATCAATGGGCCGGGTGTGGTGGCTCTCGCCTGTAATCCCGGTGCTTTGGGAGGCTGGGGCGGGAAGATTGCTTAAGCCCAGAGTTCAGGAATATCTGAGTGTGTGGAGCAAAGAGCAGCTCCTTTATGTCTGGGTCAGTGTTCCTGAGGGGGCTGTGTGCGCCTCAGTGTGTCATTGAGGCTGTGGCTGTGGTGGTTAGAACCTTTGAGGTGTGGGCATTTACCAGAATGGAGTGACAGGGAAAGGAGGAATGGGAAGGACAGGGTGACTCTGAAATGGATGGGGGAAGGGAAGCTGTAGAGACCAGAGACCCCGCGTTCATACAACTCCTCATCTGTCCCAGTTCTCCTAGTAAGGGCTGTGGCCCTGGCCCTGGTCTGAGATGCTCCCGGCCCCACCATGAATCAGGCAGGGACAGCAGGGGATGAATTTCCCTGGCAGGAAACCTGGGACCTCTGGAGAGACACAGAGCAGGGCTAAAGATGGGAGGGGGCAGCAGAAACCAATGCCCCATGAAGGAGGTTGCGGGGGCTACTTTGAGGCCTGTCAGGCCCCAGAGCCTTGTGTTGAGGACTGGATTAGATGCCAGGGGAGGTGTGAATGGGCAATAGGTAGTCAGAGATGGAGGCGTGGGCCTTCCTAGTGGAGGGACCGGCATATGTAAAGGCCTCGAGATGGGAAGAGACATCATCAGAGGTTCCAACGGAGGCCCTAGGGAATGGCGACTTGGCATAGCCCCAGTCCCCATATACTTCTAGGGAGCATCAGCTGGACCTGAGACCTCAGTTATTGCCCCAGGTTGGCCACTTCTTGCTGTCACCATCAGCCAGTCCTCTCTCCTCTTTGGCCTCAGTTTGCTCATCTGTACAGTGAGAGGTTGGGCTCTGTGACTCATAGTTGCAGATACTGACTGGAGTTCCTCTTTCTGCTCACACTTAGACGTCAAGAGTAAATGGTGAGTCAGGCAGGGTCCTAGCCCTCAGGGGTTTCCCATGAGGGGAGGGAGAGAAGAGACAGGCCATATCTTAGGGAGAAGAAAGCCAGACCTAGCATTAGATGAAGGACCTGTGGGCTGCCTGGAGGAAGAAGAGCATGGAGAAGAGCTCAGAGCAGGACAAAGTGGGAACAGGAGTGGTAGGTGTGAGGGTGCAGAGGGAGGCAGAGGCCTTTTCTGGAGCAAGGTTTGGGAGGTGGGATCCCTAGGATTTGTTAACTGGCTGGGTGCAGAGGGGACCAGATGCTGATGCCACCCACTTTTCTGTTTGGGGTGACAGTGGGTGAAGTGGACCCATCAACTGAGATAGGCCATCAAAGGGAAAAAGAACGTGGGAGGGAGTTGCTGAATCTATCCTGTTACATTTGCGATGTCCAAGGAAGATTCAGGGGGATGTCCAGAAGGCAGCCGGAAATCCATATACTTCACATAGACATGTGATCACATTTCCTGAGCCAAAGGCTAGAGCCTAAAGGCTGGCTAGTGACCTTACAGGGACAACGGACAGAAGGTTTTAAGTCAGGACTGACCCCTGAAAATCTAGGCCTCTGATTACTGCCAATAAGAGGATAATGGCAGCCAAGTCATGCATAGGACGCCCAGGAGGTGCCTGGGTGGCAGGAGCACTGCATTGGTGGGCAGCAGCAGGAGAGGGCTCCGGGAAGAAGCCAGCAGCAGACTAGGGGCAGGAGAAAGCCCGGAGTGCAGACCAATGGGAAGAATCTTTAAAAGGCAGGAAGGGGGCAGGGTGCATCCCAGCACTTTGGGAGGCCAAGGTGGGCAGATCACTTGAGGCCAGGAGTTCGAGACCAGGCTGCCCAACATGGTGAAACCCCACCTCTATCAAAAAATACAAAAATTAGCTGAGTGTGGTGGTGTGTGCCTGTAGTCCCAGCTACTTGGGAGGCTGAGGCTTGAGAATTGCTTGAACCCGGGAGGCAGAGGTTGCAGTGAGCAGAGATTGTGCCATTGCACTCTAGCCTGGGTGACAGAATGAGAATCTGTCTTAAAAAAAAAAAAAAAAAAAAAAGGAAAAGGCAGGAATAGGGACAGGGTGCAGTGGCTCACACGTGTAATTCCAGCACTTTGGGAGGCCAAGGCAGGAGGATTGCTTGAGCCCAGAAGTCTAAGACCAGCCTGGGGTGTAACATAGCAAGACCCCATCTCTACAAAAAATAAGATAGGCCGGGTACAGTGCCTCATGTCTGTAACCCCAGCACTTGGGAGGCTGAGGCATGCGGATCACTTGAGGCCAGGAGTTCAAGACCAGCCATGGCCAACATGGTAAATCCCTGTCTCTACTAAAAATACAAAAATTACCCGGGTGTGGTGGTGTGTGCCTGTAATCCCAACTACTTGGGAGGCTGGGGGATGGTGGGGTGGTGGAGGTTGCAGTGAGCTGAGTTTGTGCCACTGCACTCCAGTGTGGGCAACAGAATGAGACTGTCTCAAAAATAAGTAAGTAAAAAGTAAATGTTTTTAAAGGCAGGAAGAACAGAGAGTAATCACCATCATTGCTGCCGGCGTTGATTGCGTGCCTGTTGTATGGCAAGCCTTGTGCTGACTGCTTTCCATATGTTCCCTCTGACCCTGTGAGATGTGTCCCACCATTGTCCCCATTTCCAGAGCAGGAAACAAGGCCAGGACTAGGGGAAGGTGTTTTTTAAGAGCTCTGAGGCGTGTGTGGTGCTAGGGTCAGCTGGAGGCTTCCAGAGAGGGTTCTGAGCTCCAGGCTGAGAGGAGATGCCAGAGGTGCTGACAAGGAAAGCCAAGGCAGCTGCAGAGCCTGCCCCGGGGGCTGGACACCACAGAACCAGCACTGCTTCTCATGCGCCTGGGCTCCCTGCCTCCCAGCTTGGTTGTCAGCAAGACCCAGGTGTGCTGTGTCCCTGCCAGTGACAGGCCTTGAACCCTGCTCTGGATACGAGGACACCTCAGGGGCCCTTCACTGGGAGCTGCCATCCAGACAGTGACCAAATCATAAGGACAGGGATTTCGAAAGTTCCCTTTCAGAATTCTAGGCCACCCAGACCTTTCATTTCTCCCTTCCCCTCCTGCTTCCCCTGGTTGTGTGTGCACGTGTGCACATGCATGTGTGTGTGTGGTGGTTGCATAGACTGGATGAGGCCCAGCCACTATCTGATAGAGCTGTCTCTCTGGGGCTCAGTTTCCCCAATAGCAAAGAAGCCTGTAATTCCAGCTTGCCTGCTGACCTCCCCCAGGCTTGATGAGGTCACCAGAAATTCAACCCAGTTTATCTGGGCTGCCCGGAGCCTACCCTCTCCCCCTTCTCCTCACCTCTTCCTGACTTTCAGTTTCTTTACAGATCCTGGGTACCTCTGGGAAAGGAGTGGCCAAATCAGTGGAATGCGGGTTGCTTACAACTTTCCAACCAAAACCCCCCACTTAGGGGAAGTCCCTTCAAAAGAGAAATTGGGCCGGGCATGGTGGCTCATGCTTATAATCCCAGCATTTTGGGAGGCTGAGGCAGGCAGATCACCTGAGGTCAGGAGTTTGAGACCAGCTTGGCCAACATGGTGAAACCTCGTCTCTGCTAAAAATACAAAATTAGCTGGGCATGATGGCATGTTCCTGTAATCTCAGCTACTCGGGAGGCTGAGGCAGGAGAATCGCTTGAACCTGGGAGGCAGAGGTTGCAGTGAGCCAAGATCACTCCATTGCACTCCAGCCTGGGCGATAAGAGCAAAACTCTGTCTCAAAACAACAACATCAAAAAGAGAAACTGAAATTCCCTCCTAGCCTAGTCCCCAATCCCACCCCTTTCTACATCACCCCAACCCCACCCCACTACCTCTCCTATTCTGCCTCTGCCCCCAGATGATCCGAGCCCACACTACTGCTGCCTTCCAGCTTTGCAGCCCTACACAGGTCCCTTCCCCTTGCTAGCCCCACTCGCCCACTCTAAAATGAAGACACTGGGAACCGCTTCAGGTGGTTGTGAGGGTTGGGTGAGGTATTCTTGTGTTGAGGTGGTGTTCGTGGTAAAGAGCTGGCTCCATCGCCACTGCGTGACTTTAGGCCCTCTCTGAGCCTCAGTATCCTCATCTACAAAATGGGAATGATAGGCTGGGCGTGGTGGCTCACGCCTGTAATCCCAGCACTTTGGGAGGCCGAGGTGGGCGGATGACGAGGTCAGGAGATCGAGACCATCCTGGCTAACATGGTGAAACCCCGTCTCTACTAAAAATACAAAAAAATTAGCTGGGTGTCATGGTGGGCGCCTGTAGTCCCAGCTTCTTGGGAGGCTGAGGCAGGAGAATGGCGTGAACCTGGGAGGTGGAGCTTGCAGTGAGCCGAGATCGCACCACTGCACTCCAGCCTGGGCAACAGAGTGAGACTCCGTCTCAAAAAAAAAAAAAAAGAGAATGATAATAGTACTCATTCTGTGGGGTTATTGTGAAATAAATGAATTGGAAGCATCAAGGAAAGCCCTTAAAACAGAGTATCCTGGCGTGGTCACTCATGCCTGTAATCCCAGCACTTTGGGAGGCCGAGGCGGGCACATCACCTGAGGTCAAGAGATTGAGATCATCCTGCCCAACAAACCTCGTCTCTACTAAAAATACAAAAATTAGCTGGGCATGGTGGCATGTACCTGAGATCCCAGCTACTTGGGAGGCTGGGGCAGGAGAATCGCTTAAACCTAAAAGGCAGAGGTTGCAGTGAGCCGAGATCCTGCCACTGTACTCCAACCTGGTGACAGAGGGAGACTCTGTCTCAAAAAACAAAACAAAACACACACACACACACACACACACAAAACACAAAACCCGTGCATTTGAGGTGCAGACCACACTGGAAGATTTCAATAATGTTCCTCAGGGCTGTTACATAAAATTCCAGGGCAGGCGCCAGACACAAACTTGGTGCCTAACAGTTTCCCATTCTTGTCCTCTCTCTCTCCTCTCTTTCTGCCCTGGGGAGGGAGCTGAGAGCCTAGGATTGCCCTGAGTCAGCCCTGTGGCTCTTCATCATCTTTCCTCTGGGGCAGGTGGTGAAGGCACTGACTGGGCTGTCCCAACGATGGGAATTGTTCAGGGGGGAATGTATTTGGCTTCAATAAATTTCCTTATTTCCTATCTTCTCTCCTTTTTTTTTTTTTTTTTTTTTTTTAAACAGGGTCTTGCTCTGTCACCCAGGCTCATGTGCAGTGGTGCAATCATAGCTCATTGCAGCCTCGACTTCCCTGGGCTCAGGTGATCCTCTCACCTCAGCCTCCCAAGTAGCTGGGACTACAGGTGCACACCATCATGCCCAGCTTTTTTTTTTCCCCCCTAGAGACAGGGTCTCGCCATGTTGCCCAAGCTGGCCTTAGAACTCCTGGACTCAAGTGATCCTCCTACTTTGGCCTCCCAAAGTGTTGGGATTACAGGCGTGAGCCACTGGCCTCAGTTAATTTCTCAATGAGAAAGGAATGTGCCTGTTTCTCAGAATCCTGAAGATTCTCTCCCTTTCCTCTTGCACCCCATAAGTGTCCTCCTGGGACCTCCTTTTAGTACCTTTTTCCAGAGAAATATACTGTGGAGTGGCCCCCTACCTGCACCCAAAGACATACTTCATCTTTCTGTCCTCTCCCAGCCCCTCCTTAAATTCCCCTTCTCTCTCTCTCTCTTTTTTTTTTGAGACAGAGTCTCGCTCTGGCGCCCAGGCTGGAGTGCAATGGTGTGATATCAGCTCACTGCAACCTCTGCCTCCCAGGTTCAAGTGATTCTCCTGCCTCAGCTTCCCAAGCAGCTGGGATTACAGGTGCCTGCCATCATGCCGAGCTAATTTTTGTATTTTTAGTAGAGATGGGGTTTCACCATGCTAGCCAGGCTGGTCTTGAACTCCTGACCTCAGGCAATCCGCCTGCCTCAGCCTCCCAAAGTGCTGGGATTACAGGCGTGAGCCACCGCGCCCGGCCTAAATTCCCCTTCTCTTCTGCTTACTCAGAGAGGTATCATCCCTGGCGACCCTTCCCCAGTGCCTCAGCTCTCACCACTGTTGCATTGGGGAATATGCCAGGAATATAACACATGCTTTTGGGGGGACACATTCAAGTCATAGCACTCCACTCAGCCTGCCGAGCTTCAACTCACTGGCTTCTCAGTTCCTCTAAGTGCTGAGCTCTGTCCTGCCTCAGGGCCTTTCAACATGCTGTTTCCTCTGCCCAGCATTCCTCTCTACTTTCTGAATTTCTACTCTTCTCTTTTTTTTTTCTTTTTTGAGATGGAGTCTGACTGTGTCACCCAGGCTAGAGTGCGGTGGCACAATCTTGGCTCGCTGCAACCTCCGCCTCCCGGGTTCAAGCAATTCTCCTGCCTCAACTTCCCGAGTAGCTGGGATTACAGGCACCCGCCACTATGCTCAGCTAATTTTTGTATTTTTAGTGGAGACGGGGTTTCAACATGTTAGCCAGGCTGGTCTTGAACTTCTGACCTCAAGTGATCCGCCCACCTCAGCCTCCCAAAGTGCTGGGATTACAGGTGTGAGCCACTGTTCCCGGCCTACTCTTCTTTTAAAACCCAGATCAAACCACTCCCAAGGAGCTTTCCAGAGTCCCCAGGAGGAAGGACTGGCTCTTCCCACCACAGACTCCATTGCTCTGGGCTTTGGGCTCGGCACCTCTCACACCTTACTTACGTCCTCCACTGCCCAAGCCAGGAACCTGGACTGATCTCAGCTCATTGCTCCTCTCCATTCCGCACTGTGGAAGACCCTTCATTCACCTGGGCTGGGCTATGTCATCTGCTTCTCACTGATCTCTCTGCCAAGCAGTCCTGCCCCTCCAGACATTCTCCACTGTCTCAGGGTCACTTTCTAATAGAGGGTGCTCAGCAGCTATTTGTTGACAGACAAAGTAAACGACAGGAGGAATGAATGAAGGCGTGACAGAAATGTAAAAACAAATGTGCTCCCCTTGGATTTTAACCGTTCAGTGGTTCCCTATTGCTCTCAGGACCAAGCCCGAGCCTTACATTTAAGGTATTTGCTATCTGAGCCCCACAACACACTCTGGGCTTCTGGCCAGGCCATAACCTTGCTCTCCTTCCTGCCTTTGCACAGGCAGTCCCCTCTGCCTGGCTGTCTTTCCCTGCTATTGCAGTAATCGAGGCCAGAGATGATGGGGCCTGAACTCAATGCGGAAGGGAGAGTTGGCCAGCACCCAGGTGTCTTGAGCTCAGTGTTCTCCTTGCTCTCAGTGCTGGGGCTTAAGAGGGTAGCCTTGGAATTGAAGTTCCAGGTGCCTATTAGAGTCCCCATGGAGACATCAGGCTGGCAGTTAGTGGATATATGAGTCGGGACTACAGAGGAGAAGCCCCATTGTTTGGGGTGATCCCAAATTTGAAGCCAAAGGGCTCAACGGCGTCCATTAGAGAGAAAGAGTGGCTCAAGAAAGGCAGAGTCAGGCTGGGTGCGGCGGCTCACGCCTGCAATCCCAGCACTTTGGAAGGCTGAGGCGGGAGGATTGCTTGAGCCCAGGAGTTCGAGACCAGCCTGGGCAACGTAGTGTGACCCCCCCCCCCCCATCTCTAAAAGAAACAAACAAAAAAAGAAGGCAGAAGACATTTAGACTCCCATTGGGGATCAGCTGATGACCAGTGAGCCAGCAGCAGGGGTGTCCTCAAGGCTGGGGGAAGAAGCGCCTTCCTGAAGGAGTGAGTGATCCACCATGTTAAATGCCGCTGAAAGGCAGAGGAAAGGAGGGAAAGGAGCACGGGGGACATTCAGGAGCAGCAGCCGCAGGACTCAGGGAAGGACTCAGTGTGGGATTGGGGAGGTCGGAGGCTGAGGGGGACCGAAGGTCTGGCTTGGGAAAATGGGCGGAAAGGTGTGCCAAGTGCCACGGAGGAAGCCTGAGGAAGAGCAGCGGCGTGTGCGTGGAAACAGAGGGGTCGGTTTGGGCCAGGCTAAACCGAGGTGGCTTTGGGATGTCATTAGATCTATGGCCTGGAGAGAGAAGTCTGTGTTGGAGAGAGAGAAAAAATGAGACCCCCAACCACCCTCTCTCTCTCTCTCTCTTCTCTCTCCCGTATCCATGAGCTCATCTATATGCTACTCTGAAGTCTATCTCCAGCCTAGATCTCTGTACAGAACTCCCGGTGAACTTGGAGGTCACCCTGGATGTCCCATAGGGACCTGTAAAACAGACAAACAGGTCCCATGGACACAGATCAGAGAGGACAGAGTTGGAGGCAGGAAACCCAGGGAAAAGTCAATTGGACTTGTCCAGACAAAGGCAATGGTGGCCTGAACTAGGCGAGGGAAGAGGGTAGAGGAGGAGAGGATGAAGTCTAGAGACATTCTGAGAGCAGAGAGCCCCAGAGATAGGGACTAGGTTCTGCGTGAAGGGAGAGGGGCCGGAGGAGGGAGGGACATGGTTGCTGCTCCAGAGAGCTGGGCATGGGGCTGCCCTGAGCTGGCCTTGTTTGAGGAGGAGCCCACCTGGCTGCCAATCTTACCTGTTTATTTGACTGAGAGCCCCGCAGAGGGCAGGGGATGGGTCATAGGGTTTTGTTTGTTTGTTTGTTTTGTTTTGTTTTGATGGACTTTTGCTCTTGTTGCCCAGGCTGGATTGAGGTGGCGTGATCTCAGCTCACCGCAACCTCTGCCTCCTGGGTTCAAGTGATTCTGCCTCAACCTCCCAAGCAGCTGGGATTACAGGTGCCCGACACCACACCCAGCTAATTTTTGTACTTTTAGTAAAGACAGAGTTTTGCCATGTTGGCCAGACTGGTCTCAAACTCCTGACCTCAGGCCATCTGCCTGCCTCGGCCTCCCAAAGTACTGGGATCATAGGCATGAGCCACCGTGTCCGACCCATGGGGGGGTCTTATGTGGGTGGGGGAGGGGGCTCCTGTTGAGCAGTGAGTGGATAAGTCAGGGCAGCTCTTTCCTCTAGTCATCAGCAACCTCTGCCAGACCTTTGCACGGAGGCTTGGGGGGAACCCCTCCAGGCCACAGTCCTGGACAGGACCTGGGAGAGTGGGTAAGAGAGGGTGCAAGGACAGCTAGGCCTCAGACCTAACTGAGGGCCAGGGACCAATCACCAGACCGTGTCCCTCCCCTGCTTTATTTATTTGTTTATTTATTTATTACTTTTTTGAGACAGAGTCTCGCTCTGTCTCCCAGGCTGGAATGCAGTGGCGTGATCTTGGCTCATTACAACCTCCACCTCCTGGGTTCAAGTGATTCTCCTGCCTCAGCCTCCCGAGTAGCTGGAATTACAAGTGCATGCCACCAAGCCCAGCTATTTTGTATTTTTAGTAGAGACGGGGTTTCACTGTGTTGGCCAGGCTGTCTCGAACTCCTGACCTCAAGAGATCCACCCACCCCGGCCTCCCAAAATGCTGGGATTATAGGCGTGAGCCACCACACCCAGCCCCTCCCCTGTTTTAAACCTGTTCATGGCTCCCTGTTTCTGCCTGGATAACCCCTTGTACTGGCTTTCAAGGTCTTTCAAGCGATGCCCTAGCTGGCCTTATTTTAGGGAGAGCCCGCTTGGCTGCCAGTCTCACAAATCCCCGAACCTTTCTCCACGCTGCCCCCTCTGCCTGGAATGCGGCTCCCCGGGCATGCCCACCCCAGTGCCCACCCACCTGTCAAGATCCAGCTCCAGGGACCCCTCCAGAAGACTTTTCTGACCCACTGTGCCCCAAACTAATGTCACCCTCTTGTGACACTGTACTCAGCTGGTGCATGTCTCCTCTTTCCGTGGCAGTTTGAGAGTCAGGAGAGTAGGAACCAGGCCTCTTTCATCCAGTCTCCTCCCCGGGAGCTCATGGTTGGGGTGGGCATAGTGGGAAGGTCAAGGGGTGATGGCAGAGGCTCTCTCAGCCCTGTAGATTTGGCCAACTCAGTGTGTGTCAATGGGAAAAACCGAGATCATCCCCTCAAAGTAGAGAGAGCCAGAGCGAGGCCACGGTGATTTTATTTGGAGAATGAAGGGCAGAACCATAGAGATCTCAGGAAGGAGGGCAAAGGTGACTCATTGTCATCCACAGAGAGGGGACTCAGGATCATGCTGCGCATCCAGGCCATCTTCCCTCTTAGCCCAGCCTTGGCACAAGTCGGCCCCAGGATCATCGTGCGATGGAGCCTGAAGCCTGTCTCCCCAAGTCCCTGAAAAACAGACATCTGTGACACTCTTCCTGAATCCCAGGGCACAGGGAGCATGGTTGAGCATGCCAGACTGCCTGGGCTCAAATCCTGTCCTGCCATGAACTGCCTGGGTGTCTTTGGACAAGTCATTTGACAGCTCTGAGCCTCCGCCTCCTCATCTGAGGATAATGGGAATAATGAGGGTACCCACCTCATGGGGATGTGATGAGGCTTAAAGAAGAAAATGCATGCAAAGTTTTAGCACAGTACCTGGCAGTGAGTAAATGTGCAATAATATTAATTATTACTATTTTATCAAGAGGCCTGGAATCTGGTCCCAGTTCTGCCACTGTTTTCCTCCCTGGGCCTGTCTGAGTTTCCATCTGTAAAGTAGGTGTTAATTGATTAAATGAGATAATGGATGCCAAAGAAGCTTCTGAGATGAGTGATTATTTCTGCCCTTTGAAGTTCACTTCCCCGAACCTGCAGGGTGTTGTCACCCCCACTCTGTCAGGTCTTTACTGGGCTCTCCGTCTAGGCAGGACCCGTTGCTGAACGGCCAACAGCCAGCCCATCTCCTCCCTTTTGCCCACAAGGCAGAATGAGAGGAAAAGGCTGGGGTTGCCTCAGCAGGGACTGTGGTTAGACAGGACGAAGAACTTCCTTCCGGACTGCAGGATGCTGCCCTGGGAAGGAGCCAGAGGTCGTGGGACTGATGCCGTTTGCGGGGAGGAGTTGCTTTCAGGGGAATGGCCAGGCCCAGCCAGTTAAGCTAGAGTTAGCCAGTGGGGTGAATCTGCTGGGCAGTGACCTCACTTCCAGAGACACTGATGGGGCCCTGTTTAAACTGGCCCCAGGGCTCCCAGGATCACAGAGACGACAGACAAAAAAGACACAGAAACACGATTCTCCAGGCACAGCCAGCCAGAGGCAGTGGTTACCAACCAAGAGACTACACTGTTCCCTCCACCCAGAACACTCTTCCCAGGCTCTGGAAGTGACTGACCATCTTTCTTAGCCTCAGACCTGCTTCCTCAGAAGTGACCTCCCGACAATGCATGCATTCTTTCAGCATTTACTGTGCCCCAGCTATGTGTTAGGCACTGTTCTAGACCTGTGAACAACACTAAGTCCCAGTCAGGTGCGGTGGCTCATGCCTGTAATCCCAGCACTTTGGGAAGCTGAGGCAGGCGGATCATGAGGTCAGGAGATTGAAACTATCCTGGCTAACACGGTGAAACCCCCTCTCCACTAAAAATACAAAAAATTAGCCGGGCCTGGTGGCGGGCGCCTGTAGTCCCAGCTGCACCGGAGGCTGAGGCAGAAGAATGGCCTAAACCCAGGAGGCGGAGCTTGCAGTGAGCTGAGATTGCACCACTGCACTGCAGCCTGGGTGACAGAGCGAGACCCCGTCTCAAAAAAAAAAAAAAGACCAAGTCCCTGCCTATCCCATATCAAGTAGCACCTGACCCAGCCCTGTTCTTCTCAAACATAACACACTGTTTCTCTCTCCAGTTTATGGCCTGTCTCTCCACCAGAATGTATGTTCCATGAGGGCAGGGACCTCAACTCTTCGCTTCACCAGTGTAAACCCAGTGATTAACTCAGTGTATAAACCTGTCACAAACCACTAAAATAGGCCCTTGATAAATACTTGTTTTGTTTTTGTTTTGTTTTTGAGACAAGGTCTGCTCTATTGCCCAGGCTGGAGTGCAGTGGTGCGATATTGGCTCACTGCAACCTCTGCCTCCTGGGCTCAAGTGATCCTCCCACCTCAGCTGGGAGTAGCTGGGACTACAGGTGCATGCCACCACGCCTGGCTAATTTTTCGTACTTTTAGTAGAGACGGGGTTTCCCCATGTTGCCCAGGCTGGTCTAGAACTTCTGGCCTCAAGCAATCTGCCCCTGTCAGCCTCCCAAAGTGCTGGGATTACAGGCATGAGCCACCACACCTGGCCAAGCCCTTGATAAATATTTGTTGACTAAATATACACAGATATCAGAGATAGAACACACAGAAACAGAACCACGCTCAGAGGTGGTACAAACTTTCAGAGATGCACCGAAATGTGAACACAGACACACAGGATGATCGCCACGACCGGGCCCTTCAAACTGACGGAGCCTCCCTTCCCTTGGTCATTCAGCTTTGCCTCTAGGCCCAGGGCTGGAGTGAACTTTGCCCTGGGGCTGACCCAGTTGGGGCCCACCCAAGTGCACCACTTTCCTGGTCCCCAACTCCTTGCACCGGGCACAGAGTTGGTATTACGTTTGGGGAGTCCTGTTTGGGGCTCCTCTATTTTTTTGGGGCGTCTTCTGACGAACATAAATTTCAACATAGTCAAATTCGTCAATCTTTTTAAAAGTATGTTTGTGTCGGCCCAAGAAGGGCAGGGAAAAATAACCCTGCAAAGACCACGCCCTGCACTCGAGGCCCCACAGGGCCCTGAGCCTCGCAGGCCGAGGCTGAGGCTGGCCGACCTCGTGCTCGGGCCTCGCCCCTCCCCCACGCCTCTAGCTAGGCCCCGCCCAGACCCGCCCCTCCACGAGGCCCCGCCCACAGACCGCGCCCCCTATGGCCCCGCCCCTCACCGGCTCTCACGGGCGCAAGGGAACTAGATGTCTCTTCCTTTTGCCCAGAAAATAGTAGTTAATATTCTGCCACCGGTGCTTCCACCTGGAGGGAGGGGAAATCGGGAAGACAGGGTGGTGGCAAGGCTCCCCTCCCTCTGGGTCTGCGCCTACTCCGCCTGGCCCCGCCCCTTCCTTCCGCTCCCGGTAGCCCTCAGGCCCCGCCCTTCCCACCCAGTTCCGCCCCCTCCCCTCGCTCCCAGGCCCGGATCCTCGGCTCTGGGGATCCTCCCCTTCCTTAGACCGCGCCCCTTCGCATAGGCCCGGCCCCCGTCTAATCCCCGGACCCTCGCCCCGCCCCTCCCGGCGCACTCACGTGAGTCTCGGGCGCGCGCCGTAGCAGCTTGGCCAGCGCGCTGAGGGCACGTCGGCCAGGCAGGTGGCCCCGGGCAGCAATAACAGGTTCCGTGCGGGCCAGCGCCAGGCGGCACCCGGAGGGTGGCGGCGCTGCGGGCTCAGCCAGTAGTCGCCCAGGCTGCGGCGGGCGGCGGGGGCCGGCAAGACCGGGCCCCGGCTGCCCCAGAAACACAACTCCTTGTCCAGGCGGTGCGGGGCCGTGGCCCGGGGCCGCCTGCGGGGGAGATGGGACAGCGATCACCCCAGGAGAACACGACAGGCGGGGAGAAGGGAGCTGCCTCGGATCGGACGAGGCAGGGCACGGGCCGGGGTCACTCCTGGTCGATTTAGAAGGACGTGGAAAGGGACTGGAGGCCCCCACTGGCGCCTTCCCAAGGACCTGGGTGCCTCCTTCCCCAGCTGCCAGACCAGGGTGCTTTATCCCGCCGGCGCCTTCCCTCGGGCCCCTCACCGGGACAGAAGAAAATTCACCACGAAGTGAGCAGTCTCGGTGAATAGCATGGTGTCCAGCCGGTCTGGCCCGACTTCGGCCTCTTTAATACCTGCCTGGGCGTGGAGGGGGAGGCCTGAAAACCCATAGTCCCCCGGGGCCTTGCTGTTTTAGTAGAAGGCCAGGAGGCGTCAGCTGGCACAGGGGTGGGGCAGAACTGGTCTCTCTCATGAGGTCTAGTCTGGTCTGCCCCCACTAGTCGCTTCAGTGGGAGGGGGCTGGTCACCAGATCTCCAGGTTCCCCAGAGACACTCCTCCCCAGGTCCAAGGACAGAAGTGCAAGGACAGGCAGAGGCAGCAGGAGGGGCCAGGGACAGGAAGGTCAGCTGCCCATTGGAGAAACCCTTCCTTATCCCACCCAGGGCTTCCAGCCCCTGCTTACACACTTTTTTGAGACAGGATCTCACTTTGTCATCCAGGCTGGAGTGCAGTGGGGTGATCACAGCTCACTGCAGCCTTGACCTCCTGGGCTCCAATGATCCTCCTGCCTCAGCCCCCCAAGTAACTGGACTACAGGCACTCACCACATCTGGCTAATTTTTTGTGTTTTTTGTAGATACAGGGTTTCACTATGTTGCCAAGGCTGGTCTCGAACTCCTGAGCTCAAGTGAATCACCGGCCTTGGCCTCTCAAGTCTAGGATTACAGGTGAGCCTTTTTTTCTTTTCTTTTTTTTGAGACGGTCTCAACTCTGTCACCCAGGCTGGAGTGCAGTGGCACAATCACTGCTCACTGCTTACTGCATCCTCCACCTCCCAGGGCTCTAGCAATCTTCCCGCATTAGCAGGAAGATTGCTGGGATTGCAGCAGCTGGGACCACAGGCCTGCGCAACCAAGTTCAGCTAATTTCTTGTGGGTTTTTTTGTAGAGACAGTTTTGCCATGTTGTCTAGGCTGGTCTCAAACTCCTGGGATCAAGCAATCTGCCCCCCTCCCAATCAGCTTCCCAAACGTGCTGGGATTGCAGGCATGAGCCACCACTCCTGGCTGGCCTCACACACTCCTGATGGTGTGCTCAGGCACAACTCACAAAGGGCCTCCTCTTCTCCCAGGCTTAGGCATACCCTGACCCGCTCCCCATGGCTTTCATAGGTGCCTTTTCCCTAATTCTATGCATGCTTAAATGTCAGCTCTTCAGCCAACTCTAGTTCAGGAGGCTGCTGGGGCTCTAGGATTCCCTAAACTGTCAGCAAAGTCCTGATACTTTCCTTCCCCAAAACTGAAAAGTCCTTGATCTGTTTAATCCTCTCTTTTTGCAGAAGAAGAAACTGAGGTTCACAATGGGGCAGTGAAAAGCCAAAAGTAAAACCTAAGCTTTCTACAACTCTGCCTGCTCCTGCAAAAGGTGATACAACCCTTTTGTGTGTCCTTGTCCAGCTCAGGGCATGGGGTTCAGGGCTTAGAGCCCAGGCTGGGCCCTGTTCCTCCCTGACCCCTGGGGATCCTAAGGAACATGCTGGCCCAGCTCCCCTTCCCACACCACCAGTTTGGGCTGTTTCCCCACCAGTGACTCACACTGGCTGCCGGGGAGAGTGGGCAGCTGTTCTGAGCCCCCAGAGCCCAGTACAGGCCCTGACTTGCCCCCCAAGTTGTACAGCCATATTTGGGAATTTAATCTGTTTTTCCTCCTTGGGGACTCTCCTTCCCTTAATCCCTTCCTTTTTTTTCCCTGTCTTCAACCCTTTTTCCATATCTTCAGCCTCACCCTCCCTGATGGCTTCTTCCCACAGGCAGACAGGCTCTAGTCTTTCATATGTTTGAAAAAAAGAAAGCCCTCCCTCAACTCCACATCCTTCTCCAGCTCCCCTCTGCAGCCAACATTCTTGAAGGAGTTGTATACACACGTTTCCACTTCCTCACTCAGCCCCTGCAATCTGGCTTCCTCCCCTACCATTCCACAGGAACAGCCCGCCAAGGTCACCACTGACCTCCTTGTTGCTAAATCCAAGGGATGCTTACAAGTCTTTATCTGCCTTGACCCCTTAGCAGTGGCCAGCTTTGACACAAATACTTCTTCCTCTTTGAGATAGTTTTAGGCCCTTGTATTTCTGGACACTGTGCACTTTTGATTTTCTTGCTATCTTATGGGTTGCTGCCACATGGCAAATTTCTTATCCTTTGCTCACTGCCTAATCATGGTTGTTCCCAGACCTGCTACAGTCTGTCCCCGGGGAGTCTCATCAACTCCCATGCCTTCAGCGTCCAGCCCGTGTCAGAAACTCATTTCTCTTTCTCAGTCCAGCCCTCTCCCCCACCCCACACCTGCCTTCTGGACCCCTCCTGCTGGATGTCCCATCTCTCAGGAAACAGGCTGCATACCTGCCCTCCCTCCATGTCTCCCAGCTTAGCCATCTCCCAGTTGTCTGAACCTGAAATCTGGACTTGGTTCTAGATTCTGTCCTCTCTCACCCCTTTTTTTTTTTTTTTTTTTTGAGACAGAGTCTTGCTCTGTCGCCTGGGCTGGAGTGCAGTGATGCAATCTTGGCTCCCTGCAACCTCTGCCTCCTGGGTTCAAGCAATTCTCCTGCCTCAGCTTCCCAAGTAGCTGGGACTACAGGCGTGCATCACCATGCCTGGCTAATTTTTATATTTTTAGTAGAGACGGGGTTTCAGCATGTTGGCCAGGCTGGTCTTGAACTCCTGATCTCGAGATCCACCCTCCTCGGCCTCCCAAAGTGCTGGGATGATAGGCGTGAGCCACTGTGCCCAGCTTCTCTCACCCTTTTCATCCTCAAGCAGTTATGAAATCCTGTCCTTTCAGGACATACCTAAAATCCCATAGCTTCTCTCCATTTCCACCAACACCTGAGCCAAGGGCCCATCACCTTTCACCAGAGAGGCTGCAGCTGCCTCCTGACCTGTCTCCCTGCTGCCACTCTCAATCCCCTATGTGGTCTGTTCCTATAGGGCAGCCAGGTGTGTCTTCCCAAAATAGGAATATGTCTCCCTGCACCATGTCTTTAGCATCAAGTTCACCCAACCCATAGCCCATGCCATCCCCAGTGTTGGGGCGTTCCTCAGTCTTTGTCTGGGTAACAGCTTCTCATCCTTCAGTTCAAGCGTCCGTTCCTCATGAGAGCCATTTCCAACCTCCCAGCCAGGCAGGTGGCTCTACTATTTCTTCTCCTCATAGCACCAAGGCCTCTCCTCTGTGGACATCACAAGCAGTCATTCACAAACTAGTCTAATCTGCAGATTCCTGAGCCCTCCTGTTCTAGACCCTGGGGATGTCAGGAGGAGGACGGTCCAGCCCCTGGCCCCTGGGATGACAGGTGTGAGCTGAGATCAGGAATAGATACGGACACTGAAGGCAACACAGTGGCCATGCAGGCCCTAAGGATGGGGGACTGATGGGTGGTCAGGGGAGCCGCCTTTGAGGGCAATCTGCAGGGTCAGGGGAAGCTATTCCAGGCAGAAGGGACAGTGTGCTTAAGGTGGGAGGAATGTTTTGTGATGATTTGGATGTGAAGAAGCCATTGATGAGGTTTAAATAGGAAACTGACCCAGCTGCATTTGTGGTCTTTATAAAATAATTCTGGATTGGAGGAATCAAGCGAGGAAGAAAGGAGGGAAACCTGGCAGGAAGCTGCCGGAATAATCGGGTGAGTATTAAGGGGGACCTGACTCAGGGCAGTGGCAGTGGATTTGGGGCAGATTGAACTGTGGTTGCCTGTACTGGAGTCAGGGAAGAGGGAGGGAATGAGAATGATTCTGGTCCCCTACCCTTACGGTGGGTGGGAGAGGGCAGTGGGAGCTGGACCATCCATATCCCCGTGGTGACCAGGCTGTTCTACCTGCAGTCCCTCATCCATCCTTTGTATTTTTTTTCTTTTCTTTTCTTTTTTTTTTTTTTTTTTTGAGTCAGTCTCGCTTTGTCGCCCAGGCTGGAGTGCAGTGGCATGATCTCAGCTCACTGTGACACCCACCTTCCAGGTTCAAGTGATCCTCCTGCCTCAGCCTCCTGAGTAGCTGGGATTACAAGCACATGCCACCATGCCTAGCTAATTTTTGTATTTTTAGTAGAGACGGTGTTTCACCATGTTGGTCAGGCTGGTCTTGAACTCCTGACCTTGTAATCCGCCTGCCTCAGCCTCCCAAAGTGCTGGGATTACAGGTGTGAGCCACTGCGCCTGGCCTTTTTTTCTTATATTCATGCAGTGACATGATCTCGGCTCACTGCAGCCTTGACCGTCCAGGCTCAAGCAATCCTCCTTTCACCCTCCTGAGTAGCTGTGACTACAGGCACATGCTACCACACCCAGCTAATATTTTTGTATTTGTAGAGACACCATGTTGTCCAGGTTGGTCTTGAACCCCTGTGCTCAAAAGATCCACCTGCCTCAGCCTCCCAGAGTGCTGGAATTACAGGTGTGAGCTACCGCACTGGCCTCATCCTTTTTCTTTTCTTTCTTCTTTCCTTCCTTTCCCTTTCCTTTTTCCCTCCCTCCTTCCCTCCCTCCCTCCCTCCCTCCCTTTCCTTCCTTTCTTCCTTCCCTTCATCTGTCTTCCTTCCTTCCTCTTTCTTTCTTTTTCTCTTTTTCTTTCTTTCTTTCTTTCATTCTTTCTTTCTTTCTTTCATTCTTTCTTTCTTTTTTCTTTCTCTCTTCTTTCTTTTTCTTTCTCTTCTTTCTTTCTCTCTCTCTCTCTTTTTCTTTTTCTTTTTTGAGACAGAGTCTCACTCTGTTGCCCAGCCTGGAGTGCAGTGGCATGATCTTGGCTCATGGCAACCTCGACCTCCTAAACTCAGGTGATCCTCCCGCCTCAGCCTCCCAAGTAGTTGGGACTACAGGCATGTGCCACCACGCTTGGCAATTTTTTTTTTTTTTGGTAGAGACAGGGTTTTGCCATGTTGCCCAGGCTGGTCTCAATCTCCTGACCTCAAGAGGTCTGCCTATCTCAGCCTCCCAAAGTGCTGGGATTACAGGCATAAGCCACTGTGCCTGGGCACCCCATCCTTTTTCTTAGGGGAGCAGATGGAGGCCCCTAAGAGGTAGAAGGCTGCTAATAAGGCCTAGGACTAGGCAGAGGGGAGGAGAAGGGGAAGCTGGGTCCGAGTCCGGATGTGATGAGGTTTCAGGGAAACTGGCATCTGGGGTTTCCTCAGAGCCTGGAAATTCCACTGTTTCTGGCTCCACTCTGAGACCCCCAAATCCTGAGATGCTCAAACCCTGGGGCCCAGTCCTTACAAGTCCTTACAAGTCCTGGGGGCCCTCTAGGGGATGTGAGTCTGTATCGGGAGGTCCACAATCCCCTGACAAGTCCCAAGGTGGTGAGTAGGATTCTTGACTGTCCCTAATGCCAGTGTGCACTTCAGGTGAGGCAGGCCCCATGCCTGTTCCCTGCATGATCCCATGTCATCCTCATGTAATCCTTGGAGGCACATAGCTTATTTATCCCCCGGCACCTATGAGACTTCAAGGGGTTAAGGAACTTGCTCAAATTTGCACGGCTAGGGTGAGGCAGAGTGAGGATTTGAACCAAGGTTTGACTGACATCAGAGTCTGTGCTTTTAACTCCTGTGCTATATTAAGTCTGGCGACCCCCCTGGTTGATTGGCTCAGTAAGAGGAGGAGGATTTGTGGGGGATTTGCTTGTGGTTGGGGTGGCTGTCCCCCTCTCATATCAAGCGATGGGAAAGGGTAGTGCTGACGTCAATTATTGCCATGGTGATACAGCAACCCTTTCCCTGCTGTCTCCATGGTAACCTGGGGGGTCCATCTGTACTTCGCCCCCTCCTTCTAAAAGGGGGTCCCTTAGGGAGGGGCTGGCTAATAAGGTGTCTGAGAAAGAAGTCAGGGAAGGCAGTGATTCGAGCATCCCCCTTTGCCTGGCCCCTCCCCATTCCTCAGGCCCAGAGAGTAAGGCTGGGATCTACATTGGGTCCTGCACTGGGGTCCGGGGACAGATGTACCCTTTAGGGTAAGGGAAGCAGCTCTGTCTTTGCTACCTGGGGATTCCCCCTGGAAATTCCCCTGCCCCCAATCCCCCCACCAAGTTCTGTCCTGAACAGAACTGCTAGGAAGTTGGCAGAGAGACAAGAGGGTTTCCTCAGCCCTCTTCAGGGCTGGACATCACCCAGCCCCTGGGGACAGTGTCTTTGGCTGTCTGGCTCTCTGCTGCCCCTTGAAGCCAAAGGTAGGAGCAGCAGCCATAGCAGCCTCTCTTGCTTATCAAGTGGTTGCTGTGGCAGTGATTCTTGCGTGGTGCTATACATACAGGTCCTTGCTGAAACTTTCTACCAGGTGTCAATTAACCCCACTTTACAGATTTGAAGATGGAGGCTCAGAGGGGCTAATTAGCTCAAGATTGCACAGTTAGAAAAACAGAGTCAGGGCCGGGCACGGTGGCTCACACCTGTAATCCCAGCACTTTGGGAGGCCGAGGCGGGCGGATCACGAGGTCAGGAGATCAAGACCATCCTGGCTAACACGGTGAAACCCCATCTCTACTAAAAATACAAAAAAAAAAAAACGGAATCAGGACTTGAACTCAGCACTAGTTTCGGCCAGTGGCTTTTCCAGCGAGAAGGAGGAAGAAGAAACAGAGACCAGGATGGAAGAGAAGAGAAATAGGAGAGTGAAGTGACCCAGCTAGGAGCCTGTCGTACTCTGCCTGCCTGCAGAACAAAATTCAGACTCCTTCACCTGGTATACAAAGGTCTCCTTGATCCAGCTTCTCTTCTATTAACCCATTCCTGGATCCCCTGCATTCTACGCTCTGAAAGAGAAAATGATGTCAAATTCAGGCCTGGATTCTCAGTACCAGCCATGGCCCAGGAAGGTGTTGATGAAAATTGATGAACTGAGTTTCTTGAACTTGTCCTTCACTTTCCTGCCTCCAGGCCTTTACCCACAATGCTTTTGTGGTAAAAAAAAAAAAAGCAAGGGAATGCCCTTCCCCTTGCTCATGGACATTCTAGAGCTATCTAGTCCCACTAGCAAGGACTGCATCTAGAATCTTTGTATCCTTCACAAATCAGGCACGTGGAATGTGGCAGTAACTGGTTTCTAAATTTTTTTTTTTTTTTTTTTTTTTT
>NW_016829730.1:81396-91223 GCF_001698545.2 Rhinopithecus bieti | reverse complement strand
TTTTTTTTTTTTTTTTTTTTTTTTTTTTTTTTTGAGACGCAGTCTCACTCTGCCACCCAGGCTGGAGTGCAGTGGCATGATTTCGTCTACCTGCAAGCTCCACCTCCCGGGTTCACACCATTCTCCTGCCTCAGCCTCCCGAGTAGCTGGGACTACAGGCGCCTGCCACCACGCCTGGCTATTTTTTTTGTATTTTTAGTAGAGACGGGTTTCACCATGTTAGCCAGGATGGTCTCGATCTCCCGACCTTATGATCCACCCGCCTCGGCCTCCTAAAGTGCTGGGATTACAGGTGTGAGCCACCGCGCCTGGTCTGATTTTTTTTAGAGTCAGGATCTCACTCTGTTGCTCTGGCTGGAGTGCAGTGGTGTGAACTTGGCTCATTGCAGCCTCAAACTCCTGGGCTTAAGCAATCCTCCTGCCTCAGGCTCCCCAGTAGCTAGGACTACAGGCACATGCCATCATACCTGGTTTTTGGTTTTTGTTTCGTTTTTAGAGATGGGATCCTGCTGTTTTCCATGCTGGTCTTGAACTCCTGGGCTCAAGTGATCCTTGTGCCTCAGCCTCCCAAAGTGCTGGGATTACAGGCCTGAGCCATCATGCCTGGCCAATTTTTTTTTTTTTTTTTTAGGAAAGGAAGGTTGAGAGGACAGGAGAAAGGTAGTAGGAGAGATGGGGGGAAAAAAAAAGGAAGAATGAGGAGGATTCACTATTTGGGGGCTGGCAGAGTCCAAAGAGACCAGCTGATGCCTTTATTTATTTTTTTTAAACAGTGAGGAAATAGGCCCTTTTAGTAAGCCTCCTACATGGGGACTGCCTGGGACAGCATTTTATGTGGAAACTGAGAAGGGTATCCCTTTTGGGTGACTGTGGAATTCTAAGGTGCTCTAGGGAGAGTCTGGACTTATCTACCCCATGAGGATTAGATGCGGGTGTTGAATTAATTGTCCTTAGATCTCAGGGTACAGGAGACTGAACCTAACCTTTAGGTTACACTCCCTCCATACAAAATTGGAAAGTAGAATATACGGGCTCATTAAAGCAAAATTGGAAAGTAGAAAATAGTTGCTTAGCTTAAATACTACCACTTCCGGGCAGGCTTCCTGTCATGGGCCCCTCCGAGGGTAGATCTTAGAGCATGTGGTCTGAGGATGCCAAGGAGTGTGCTAGCGTCACTTCTCATTGGGGGACCTTAGGTAAGTCTCAAAGGCTCAGTTCACTCATCTGTAAAATAGGAAGTTAAACCAACTTCTTTCTTTCTCTTTCTTTTTCTTTTCTTTTTTTTTTTGATAGAGTCTTGCTCTGTTGCCCAGGCTGGAGTGCAGTGGCGTGATCTCAGCTCACTGCAACCTCTGACTTCTGGGTTCAAGTGATTCTCCTGCCTCAGCCTCCCGAGTGGCTGGGATTACAGGTGCGTACCACCACACCCAGCTAATTTTTGTATTTTTAGTAGAGATGGGGTTTCACCATGTTGGCCAGGCTGGTCTTGAATGCCCGACCTTGTCATCCACCTGCCTTGGCCTCCCAAAGTGCTGGGATTACAGGCGTGAGCCACCGTGACCGGCGAGCCAAGGTGTTTCAAATGGCCTCTCCCTCAATCTTTTTATGATCCCTTCTGTCCTAGGAGAAACCAAGGCTCAGGATGGACTAGGGCAGCTCCAAACCCTTCCAACAAGGAAGGCCCCAGGCGCCTAGGACCTCAAAGAGCAAGTCCCAGAACCATCTTCTCGCTGGAGAGGATTAAAATGGGCCTGGTCGGGTGTCTGTAGTCTCAGCTACTCGGGAGGCTGAGGCAGGAGAATTGTTTGAACCTGGGAGGCGGAGGTTGCAGTGAGCAGAGATCGTGCCATTGCACTCCAGCCTGGGAAACAGCGAGACTTCGTCTCAAAAAATATATGTAATAAATAAATAAATAAATAAATAAATAATGGGCCTGGTGTGGGTGGCCACTGGCTGTATTCTATGTTACTTGTCGGCCCACCTCTCCCTCCTGTCCCCTACTTCTGTGGGTCGCCGGGGTCCAGCACAGTGATGTGAATTTCACCGGAGAACCAGGAGAGGGTTAGAGAGATGTCGGACAAGGGCAGGGCCCCAGGGGAAAGGCTGCCCAGCAAGAAATGGGAGGAGCGAATTGGCATAGGTTGAAAGGTGGAAGGGCGGGGGCGGCGGGCCCCTAGGGCTGTGTCCAAGCGAGGAGGCCGCGGAAGGGAAAGTTATTGGACTGGACAGAGCAGCTGGTGGGCCCGACGGATAGACATACACTGCCAGCCCGGAGTGGAAAGAACAGTTTATGCTGTGCTTTATTAAAATGTGCATCATTTATTTTAAAATGTGCATCATTGTCTCGTGCTCGGCGCATGCGACCTCAGCCTGGTGGCCCGCGGGGGGCCTCGTTCCCGCCCAGCTCCCGCGGAGCCGCAGGGAGCAGGCGCACTCACGTGGCGCGGGCCCGGGGGCTCCCGCCCATGGCCAGGTAGACGTCGATGGGCACGTGCAGCAGCGTCAGGCAGTGGCATCCGGGGCAGCGACGAAGCGGCCTGGGGAAAGCGGGCCGCGACAGGGGGCGCTGAGGCGGGGGCCCGGCCCATCCTGTGGGGCACATCCAGGGAGTGCACCTGGGTCCCCGGGGGTCCGGACGTGGATGCGGGGACCTGACTGCTGGGGTTGCCAAGTGGGACCGAGGGCGGGGCCGCGGGACGGGCGGAGGGGGTTGGCGCGGGCCTCACCTGACCGGGTTGTGCTCCGTCGCTACCGCCTCCGGGCTGTCCTGGGACTCGGTGGAGGCGGCAGGGCCACGGGAGTCTCCGGCCTCAATGGGGAATCTCCGACCCTGCGGTGGCTCCTGGGCGCTCATGTCCAGGCCCCGGGGCGCTCTGCGCGGGGAGTGGCGGTCAGGCCTCTCCCGGGCCGCCGGGCGCCGCCGCCTCGCGCCCACCCCCTGGGCCGTCGCTCACCTCCCGGAGGCTGAGACCGGTCCCAGGCTGGAAGCAGCTGCCCGAGCCCTGGCCGCGGGAGAACGCTCCGGTCCAGGCGGAGCCGGGCAGGTCTCTGCGGCGTGCCCGGACCCGGGCGTCGAGGAGGGCAGCATTGTGACCCGGGCCGCGGCGCGCTGACCTCACAGAACCCGTTCCTCCCACTGGAGAACCCCCAACGGCGCCCCCGGCCGCCTCTGGCACTCAGCGCGGGCCGGAACCGGGGACTGGAGGGATCTGGCCATGGCGCCTGGAGACGGGGTAGCGCAGACCCCAGCCACCCGATGGGGGCGCAGCAGGCCAGGGCAACCCGCCGCGAGGCGGCGTCCACGCCAAGGAGCCGAGCATTCCCGGCCCACACAGACGCCGAGGAGCGCCCTCCCAGACGACTCAGTGCCTGGCGCGGGGGCGGGATCGGCGGTGACTTAATCCGGGCTGGGTTTGGTGGTGGTAGTGAGGGCAGGTAGGGGCACTGCCCATTTTGGCCAAGGGTCACACAGCATTTACATCACAATTGCGCCGGGGTTTAAAAATGTCTGGCCCTCTCCCTCCCCACCACCCGCCGCTGTGTCCAGACAATGTTCTAACGCTGGGGGCGGCTGCGGATGAAGTCCTTGGGGAGAAAAGGAGCAGGCCAAAGGCGATGGTGGAGTAGAGCTGCCTCGCAGAGGCAGCATGAGCTGAGAGGGTGATAGGAAGGAGGCGCTAGACAGGATGGAGGACTTTCTGCTCTCCAATGGGTACCAGCTGGGCAAGACCATTGGGGAAGGGACCTACTCAAAAGTCAAAGAAGCATTTTCCAAAAAACACCAAAGAAAAGTGGCAATTAAAGTTATAGACAAGATGGGAGGGCCAGAAGGTGAGCTGGGGCCCCTTTGGAGGGAAGGAGGGAGGGCTGGCTGAAGGCGGTAGGTGCTTCATCCTGTTGAAAATATCATTTGATCACTCCCTGCTCCCGCTGGCCTGGAAACAAGCAAGCCCGATGGCAGCTCTGGAGTGGGTCAGTGGGTAACAGAGGGATTCTGGGAGTCCAGGAACATTACACCCCCCAAAATGCAAGATTAAAGTGGCATGAGGTGAAGGATCCTCAGAGGCAAAACCTGAGCCAGGCTTTCCTTTCCGGCAGGGGAACAGAGACCGGCAGAGGCCACAGCCAGGGCTAGTAGAGAACAGGGGCTGGTGCCAAGGCCTGTGGAGATGGGAAAAAGGAAGACAGGGCTCATGGAAAGAACTATGGGGTCAGGGGACAGCGGCGGGAGGAGCTGGCTCACCAGCCTGTGGACAAATCAGGCCTGATAATTTGTGATTCTGTGGTTTTTGTCTAAAAGCACCTAAAGCACCTTGATATCCAGTCTCACAGACTGCTCAGCAGTCCATGAGGCTGGTGGGAGTGGTTCTTTTGTGAATGATACACTAATGACAAAAATAATACAGAACATTCTTTGCAATGTCCAAGCAGCTAGACACATTTAAGACCATTAAGGGAGCCAAGAAATAAGACCCAGACAAGGTGGGCAGAAGTTGGAAGGCAGGAGACAGGTGTGAGGAGGCGGGCCTTTCTGATCTGCCAGCACATCTCTCCTCCCCTTACTTCTTCAGAGTTTATCCAGAGATTCCTGCCTCGGGAGCTCCAAATTGTCCGTACCCTGGAACACAAGAACATCATCCAGGTGTATGAGATGCTGGAGTCTGCCGACGGGAAAATCTGCCTGGTGATGGAGCTGGCTGAGGGAGGGGATGTCTTTGACTGCGTGCTGAATGGGGGGCCATTGCCTGAGAGCCGGGCCAAGGCCCTCTTCCGTCAGATGGTTGAGGCCATCCGCTACTGCCATGGCTGTGGCGTGGCCCACCGGGACCTCAAATGCGAGAACACCTTGTTGCAGGGCTTCAACCTGAAGCTAGCTGACTTTGGCTTTGCCAAGGTGTTGCCCAAGTCGCGCCGGGAGCTGAGCCAGACCTTCTGCGGCAGCACAGCCTATGCCGCCCCTGAGGTGCTACAGGGCATTCCCCATGATAGCAAGAAAGGTGATGTCTGGAGCATGGGTGTGGTCCTGTATGTCATGCTCTGTGCCAGCCTACCTTTTGACGACACAGACATCCCCAAGATGCTGTGGCAGCAGCAGAAGGGGGTGTCCTTCCCCACTCATCTGAGCATCTCGGCCGATTGCCAGGACCTGCTCAAGAGGCTCCTGGAACCCGACATGATCCTCCGGCCTTCAATTGAAGAAGTTAGTTGGCATCCATGGCTAGCAAGCACTTGATAAAAACAATGGCAAGTGCTCCCCAATAAAGTAGGGGGAGAAAGCAAACCCAAAATCCGCTTCTAAAATGGTGATATATATTTTACGCCTTAAGTTCACTTATCCTAAAACTTACATCTACCCCAGCCTTACTACTACTCTTTCCTCTTAGAGATCTTCATGGGATCAAAGGGCCTCATTCAGACTTTTTTTTTTTCCTCCTTGCTCTGTCGCCCAGGCTGGAATGCAGTGGCACGATTCCAGCTCACTGCAACTCCGCTTCTCAGGTTCAAGCGATTCTCCTGCCTCAGCCTCCCCAGTAGCTGGGATTATAGGCACCTACCACCAACGCCTGGCTATTTCTGTATTTTTAGCAGAGATGGGGTTTCATCATGTTGGCCAGGCTGGTCTTGAACTCCTGACCTTAAGGGATCCGCCTGCCTCGGCCTCCCAAAGTGCTGGGATTACAGGCGTGAGCCACCGTGCCTGGCCTGACAAATGATTTTCATACTAAAGTTAATTAAAATAGATCCCAGAATTATATACAAACGGGGAGGAGAGGAGAAAAACGACCAAGAACAACTGAAGCCATTGTTGTTGCAACTTCCTTTCCAAAGAAAAGCAGAGGTGTTGGGAGTGCAGAGATGGCCTCCTGACTCCTTGTCCCAGTGAGAGGCCTGTTGGGAGCCCTGTCCTTTTCTCATCCCAAAGGCAAAGCTGAATCTGGGATGAGGACAAGGGATGTCCTCTGGACCCAGGCTATCCCTCTACCCTGTTTCTGGCTCCAAGTGGGAAGCCAGTCCTGCCCTGGCCCAGTGTACCTGCCAAGGGGACGAAAACAGACCCCAGACACCTTCCAGCTTCGGTTGAATCACTTTAATGCTGTTAACGGCAAGTCTGTAAAAGGTTCAGGACAAAGTTCTTTTTTCTTTCTTTTTTAATTATAAAACTAACAGCTGTTAGAATCTTTTTTCTTTTTTTTTTCCTTTTTTCTTTTCCCAGCTACAAAATACTCTGGGGAGATGCATTATAATTTAAAATATATAATATTGCACAAACAACCAAAAGTTAATTAAACTAAAGAAATAATTACAAAGAGAAAAACCCCATCCCATCAAAAAAAAGATTCAGCATTCTCTCCAACCCACCCCCTCACTGAAGGTTTGAAGTGGAAGTGACCCCACTCTCTCGGTGTCCCTGACCACGATCCCTTTCACTCACTGGTGAGTACACCAGATTAGGTACAAGAATCACCAGAGCAGCATCGTGAAGCACCAGGCTCTCCAGAGATTCCTGCAGCCCCTTATTCCCCCAGAGGTGCAGCTTTACCAGACTGGAGGGTGAGAGCGCAAAGGCTGGGTCTGTCTTCAGGAAGAAGAGCTTTTGCAGAAGCCTGATGAGAGTTTCAAGTTCACCCCCAGGATAGCCCTTCCAGAAGTAGAAGGGCCGAGGCGGAGAAGCTAGGCTTACCAGAGTTGTAAGTACTCAGCTGTGATCACCGCTCTGTACCGCTGGTAGCTGTTTTGTGTCCTAAGCTACAGGGGAGTTGAGGTGGGTAGCTGGTTGGACAAGGTATCCGGCCAGGCAACACACAGAAGGGCCTCAAGTGGCCCCCTCCCTTCTTAGGGAGGGGAAGAAATGCAAGAGCGAACTCCTGCAGGTGGCACAGCTGGGCTAAGGACTTGGGTGCATCTGACATGAAGAAGCCCTGGGAAGGCATAGGGACAGACCAACGTGGGCTGGAGGAAAGGAAGGAGGTGGGTCAGGGTTTGGTCTCTGGATTCTGAACCCCAAAGGAGCCTTTCCAGGAATGGAAAATGCCTGGGGAGATTCCCAAGAGAGGAGAGGCAAATTTCCCAGAGGTAAGTGCATCTTACCCACTGGGATAGGAACCAAAATGTGTTTGCTGTCCCTGTTTAGCCAAGGGTAGGCGGCGTGGCCCTCCCTGCCTGCTTATGGTGGACAGTGTGTGTTGTCTCGGCTTCCTCCGAGAGACTGGTGGTTTAGCTTCTGTCCACACAGGCAGAAGGGCTAGAGCTATCCCTTGGGACTTCCCAGCAGGAGTCCTCAGGAACAGTGGGTGTTCAGCAGAAAAACACAGGCTCTTCTGGTGACGGGGGATAGATTTCCTCTCCCTTGGGTCATCCTATTGTTGGCACAAGTCAGAGTTCCTGGCCGGGATTTAGAGAGCCCCTTTCCAGGCGTGAGCAGAGGCCCAGAGGGCCAGCAGGGAGCCACCAGAATCTGTGCCAGAGCTCTGGTTGGCAAAGGAGATTTGGGGGGACATTCTCAGTCAGAGTCTTCCAGGGCTGGGCTGAGACGAACGAGGGAGGCGAGAGATGCCATGGGTGGGGAGCTGCTCCCTCTGGCTCCCTTACTCCCATTCCTCCCACTCTACATCTTCCAGCTGCAAATGGGAGGGGGTAATGGAGATCACAAACACATAGTTACTCCTGAGTCAGGCCCAGACCTAACCTCCCCTTGCTGAGCAGAGCCACCTCCCATCCCCTACCCTAGGCCATACTCTGCCCCCTACTGAGAGTGAACCCCCTAGTCTTAAGGAATGTGTCTGAGGGGCAGAGCTGCCCTCTGCTTGAGGGGTGGGCCTGCTGCTCTGATTATTTCAGACCTAAAGGAAACGCTTCCGCCAACCAACACTAGATACCACAAGGTGATGGCTGCCTACAGGAACCAAGTCAGCCCTAGTCCTTTAAGGAGAACTTGCCTCCTGCTGAGCAGATAATGCCATGGCTCTGAGATGCAGATAACTTAGGAGGCCTGAGCAGATACTTGGCCTCGGACACAAAAGACCAGTGTAATCAAGGGCAAGTTACTTAGCCTTTGGGTGAATGGGGGCCACTCCCCGAGTGGCACTATGTTAAAATCTGTGGTGGCAGTGGCCTACAGGTGCCCACTAGGTCTTCACTAGGGGCACCAACACCCTAATTCCCAGCTCAAGTCTCCCCACAGAACCTTTTCTTGCTTTGTTCCTACTCTTGGCCTGCTGTCAGCTAAGTCCTGGTATAAGAGGTTCTAGAATGCTCAGGTGTATTGCACATCAGGTTTTAAAGGGGCTGCAAAGACACAAAAGCCAGCAAGCCTCTGTGGCCTGACAGGGCACTATGGGCCTTCTCTGTCCTGGGTATACTGAGGTAGTCACAAGTGCAAAATATTCCCGTAGATAAAATACTCCCCCAAGGCTTCAGTTTCCCATCACGAAAAAGGAGGCCCTTCACAGGTCTCTCTCATCTGTCCACCTCTTTCTAACAGGCTCATGAGTTACACGATGGAAGGACTCATGTGGTTCTTATGTGACAGTGGAAGTAATGCTGACATGAATCAGATATCTGGGCTGCAGCCTCAGTCCTGTCACTAATTAGCTGGGAGAGCTTTGGACTGTTCCAGCCTCTGAATCTAAATGAGCCACTTTTGATTCTGAGAGGTAGTGAAGAATAACAGTACTAAGGCCTCTTTGAGCTGAATAACTGGAATGGGTTTTGTGGGGTTTATCACTAATGTCTCCTGAGTGCTACCATGTCTCAGGCACTAGCCCTAAGGTGTCTACATGGATCACCTCATTACAGCTTGTAAGCCAGGTCTTATAATAATCAATTCCATGTTTTAGATGAGGAACCAGGGGCTTAGTAACTTGCCCTTGATCACACTGGTCTTTTGTCTCCAAGGCCAAGTATATACTCAGACCTCATACCTGGGGACCACAACTCAGGTCTGGCAGGGTTTGATGTCTCTTTTTTTCAAAAATAGAAATGGGGTCTCACTATATTGGCCAGGCTGGTATTGAACTCCTGGCCTCAAGCAATCCTCCCGCCTTGGCCTCCCAAAGTGTTGGGATTACAGGCATGAGCCACCGCGCCCAGCACAGCATCTGTTTTCTTAAGCAGTTTCTCAGGCAATTTTGATACAGAGCTAAGGTCAAGAACTCTCCCCTCTATCTACCCTGGAACTGAGGGGAAGTGGAGCCTACTGATGACCACTGTTGTGGGTCTGAGCAGGAAGCTCCAGCTCCTTTCCCACAACCTGTCACCTCAGACAGGAGCAGTGTCCTCCTGAGGGGACAGCTGGGCTGGCTGGGGAGAGTTCTCACACCCAGGACCATTAGGCTCACGTCCCTCTGACCCACCAGGCCCACTCACCTCCCCAGAGGCATCCACTTTGGAAAGTGCCATCTGCACTTCCTCTTCGGTCATGTCCAAGTCAAAGTCTTTCTCCCAGTCCTCACTGATGTCCGTGCTTGAGCCTGGAACCATGAGCCACAGTGTGAAAAGCAGGAGGAGGCAGGGAAGGGGCACTTGAAGAGAGTGTAGCTGGGGAGATAGCACGCTTTAAAAGGGTCTCACAGGCCGGGCGCGGTGGCTCAAGCCTGTAATCCCAGCGCTTTGGGAGGCCGAGATGGGCGGATCACGAGGTCAGAAGATTGAGACCATCCTGGCTAACATGGTGAAACCCCGTCTCTACTAAAAAATACAAAAAACTAGCCGGGTGAGGTGGCGGGCGCCTGTAGTCCCAGCTACTCGGGAGGCTGAGGCAGGAGAATGGCGTAAACCCGGGAGGCGGAGCTTGCAGTGAGCTGAGATCCGGCCACTGCACTCCAGCC
>NW_016829730.1:76844-81302 GCF_001698545.2 Rhinopithecus bieti | reverse complement strand
AAAAAAAAAAAAAAAAAAAAAAAAAAAAAAGGGGGTCTCACAAATACACAAGTCTTTACATTCTGTGTTCACTATGGCACAGCAATCCCACTTTTTTGTTTTGTTTTCTTAGATGGAGTCTCGCTCTGTCGCCCAGGCTGGAGTGCAGTGGTGCGATCTTGGCCCACTGCAACCTCCGCTTCCCAGGTCCAAGCAATTCTCCTGCCTCAGCCTCCCAAGTAGCTAGAACTACAGGAGCACGACCCCATGCCCGGCTAATTTTTGTATTTTTAGTAGAGACAGGGTTTCACCATGTTGGCCAGGCTGGTTTCAAACTCCTGACCTCAATGATCCGCCCGCCTCGGCCTCCCAAAGTGCTGCAATAACAGGCGTGAGCCACAGCGCCTGGTCCCCACTTTTAAGAATCTATTCTAAGGAAAAATCCTGGATTCAGTCAGGAATTTAGCAGAGTGTTCACTGCAGTGCTGTCATAGTGATGGAAACCTAGAAACAATCTGAAAGTCCACTAACAGGGAGTTAAACAAGTAAATAGTGAGTTACATGATGGAACACTGTAGGCTGTCAGAGGTTAGGCTGGAGAAGAACTTCACATCCATGCCAAACAGCCTTAAACTATTACCTCAGAAAAAGCAGGCTACTAAAGAGTGGAAAAGCACTGTGGCTCAGAGGCTCCAAGAGAGTCACAGAACTCTTCCAGAGGAAATAAACAGTGAACTGAGACCTTGTCTCTAGAAAAAAATTTAAAAATTAGCCAGGCATGGTAGTGCACACCTGAGGAGTCCCAGCTACTCAGGAGGCTGAGGTGTGATGATCACTTGAGCCCAGTTCAAGGCTGCAGTGAGCTATGATCATGCCACTGGTGACAGTGCAAAACCCTGTCTCTAAACATAACAAAAACCTCCTCCCAAACCCCAAAACAGTGAACCTCTTCCTCCTCACTCCATTCTGCCCATACTAATTCTGTTCCTCCAGAAACACACCAGGTGCATTCCCAACTTAGGGCTTTTGCATGGGCTATTCCCTGCACCTGGAACTCGTCGCCTCAGATACCCACAAGACCAACTTGTCACCTTTTTTTTTTTTTTTTTTGAGACAGAGTCTCGCTCTGTCATCCAGGCTGGAGTGCAGTGGCACAATCTCAGCTCACTGCAACCTCTGCCTCCCGGGTTCAAGAGATTCTCTTGCCTTAGCCTCCTGAGTAGCTGGGATTACAAACGCACCTGCCACCACGTCCAGCTAATTTTTGTATTTTTTATTTATTTATTTATTTTTGAAACAGTCTCACTCTGTCGCCCAGGCTGGAGTGCAGTGGTCCGATCCTGGCTCACTGCAACCTCCGCCTCACAGGTTCAAGTGATTCTCCTGCCTCAGCCTCCTGAGTAGCTGAGATTACAGGTGCGCACCACCATGTCTGGCTAACTTTTGTATTTTTAGTAGAAACAGGGTTTCACCATGTTCACCAGGCTGGTCTCAAACTCCTGACCTTAGCTGATCCGCCCGCTTCGACCTCCCAAAGTACTGGGATTACAGACAAGAGCCACCATGCCTGGCTCTGGATTGATCTTTTTTCCACTGTAGTGATCACTTCTAACATATTACATAATCAGACTTAATATGTTTATTGTCTATTAATAGAGGACTTAGAATATGAGCCCTGTGAGGGCAGGGATCTTTTGTTTTGTTCTCTTATGTATTTCAAGTTCTTAGAACACATAGTTGGCACTCAATAGTCACAGACCCTTTCTGTAAACCAGGTGTTGGCAAACTATGGCCCATGGATCAAATCCAGCCATGTCACATCATTTGTTTACATACTGTCTATGGCTGCTTTCATGCTACAAGAGCGGAGATCAGTAATTTCAACTGCATGGCCCAAAAAGCCTAAAATATTTATGGTCTGGTCCTACACAGAAAAAGTTTACCACCCCCTGCTCTATGTGATTCTGATGCCTCTCTGTACTATTTGACGATCATTGCTCTAAACATTCATATTTGGCTATGACTTCTTATAGGCAATATTAGAAGTGTATATATAAAAGTTATTAAGAAGCAAACTACACAAATAGTTCCTTTCAATAAAGCACGTACAGTATGATTCCAGCTTTAAAATGTGCCCACAGGCCAGGTGTGGTGGCTCAAGCCTGTAATCCCAGCACTTTGGGAGGCCGAGGCGGGCGGATCACAAGGTCAGGAGATCGAGACCATCCTGGCTAACTCGGTGAAACCTCATCTCTACTAAAAAATACAAAAACTAGCCGGGCGAGGTGGCGGGCGCCTGTAGTCCCAGCTACTCGGGAGGCTGAGCCAGGAGAATGGCATAAACCCGGGAGGCAGAGCTTGCAGTGAGCTGAGATCCGGCCACTGCACTCCAGCCTGGGAGACAGAGCGAGACTCCGTCTCAAAAAAAAAAAAAAGTGCCCACAGATGCATGTACAGATGCATGTACACAGGCAGAAGAGATGAGCAAGATATCCAAATACACTAGCAAAGTTATCTCTAGGTGATGAGGTCATGGGGTGATTTTTCTTAATTTTTTTTTTCAAAAATGAACACATATTACTTTGTAATTTTTTTTTTTTTCTTTTTGAGACGGAGTCTTGCTCTGTCGCCCAGGCTGGAGTGCAGTGGCACGATCTCGGCTCACTGCAAGCTCTGCCTCCTGGGTTCACGCCATTCTCCTGCCTCAGCCTCCCAAGTAGCTGGGACTACAGGCGCCCGCCACCACGCCTGGCTTATTTTTAGTAGAGACGGGGTTTCACCGTGTTAGCCAGGATGGTCTTGATCTCCTGACCTCGTGATCCGCCCACCTTGGCTTCCCAAAGTGCTGGGATTATAGGCGTGAGCCACTACGCCCGGCCTGTAATCTTTTTTTTAAGTACCTTTAAAAAGACTGGGTCCCTCATCCTCCAATGGCATGACCAGTAAACATCTTCATTTCTTCTTCTCTGACTACTCCTCACCAGATGCCTTGGTGCTCAGTGCTGAGACCTATCCCTCGGCCCCGCTCCCACATTCCTTATATGGTTTCCTGCATCATTCTCTCTTCCAGCCAGAGCATGGTCTCTGGGGCCAGGCAGACCTGGGTTGAATACCTACTCCTTCACTGTGTAGTCTTGGGCAAATCATTGTGGGCTTCAGTCTATTTATAAAATATGGATAAAAGCACCCTCTGCAAAGAACCACTGGAGAAGCTTATTAGAATGCAGACTCCTACCCTGCCCACCCCCGATCCCAACAAAGACTCAGCAGGTCTAGCTGGTGGCTGGGAAGGCTGCATTGTAGGCAATATTAAAAGTGTATATATAAAAGTTATTAAGAAGCAAACTACACAAATAGTTCCTTTCAATAAAGCACGTACAGTATGATTCCAGCTTTAAAATGTGCCCACAGGCCAGGCGTGGTGGCTCAAGCCTGTAATCCCAGCACTTTGGGAGGCCGAGGCGGGCGGATCACAAGGTCAGGAGATCGAGACCATCCTGGCTAACTCGGTGAACTAAGTTGTAAGCAGGTACCTGTGTCATTCTGTGTAGACCTGGGCCTGCACTTTGAGAAACAATGGTGTTAGAATTAGAGGTATGAATATAAAGTGCCTATTACGTATATACACATGGCTATGTAATGAATGGTGCTGCCTTTCTTCTAAGGGCCTTGTCTCAGAGTTAAGTCATTCTGTACAAGGTACCTCAGCAAGTCAGGGCAGCCAAGACCCAGTTCTTCTGACTCTGCACCTACATCTCTCTGTGCCTTCAGGACACTTAGGTGACATTCATCTGGCTGTCACCACAGGCTTCCTATGAGTTAGCCAGACTCTTGGTTGCTTCCTCACTTCAGGGCTTTGTCTGTGGCCATGACAGCTTTCCCTAACCTCAGGCTGCCCTCTAGGGACTTGAAACCGTCTCTTCAGGCTTAAATGCTACAGCAGACTCTTTCAGGGGTAGAGAACAGAGTACCCACTAACATTTCTGGAATATTCCACGTCTACCTCTTGGGTAGGTATTAACAGTCCCTGTATACAGATGAGGAAACGAAGGCTTCAGGTGGCACAGGGAGATGTGAAGCTGGGCTCTCTCTGCCATCTGCCTCCTTCCACCGTCCTGTCCTGTCACTGTCACTAAGACCTCCATCACAATGTGCACGTGGCAGAGAGCTGACCTGTGCTACAATTGAAGACTTCAGGATGGAGTTCTACTGGTTTGGTTTTGAAAATGGAAGTTTAGGCCGGGCGCGGTGGCTCAAGCCTGTAATCCCAGCACTTTGGGAGGCCGAGACGGGCAGATCACGAGGTCAGGAGATCGAGACCATCCTGGCTAACACGGTGAAACCCCGTCTCTACTAAAAATACAAAAACTAGCCGGGCGAGGTGGCAGGCGCCTGTAGTCCCAGCTACTCGGGAGGCTGAGGCAGGAGAATGGCGTAAACCCGGGAGGCGGAGCTTGCAGTGAGCTGAGATCTGGCCAC
>NW_016829730.1:58700-74805 GCF_001698545.2 Rhinopithecus bieti | reverse complement strand
TTTTTGAGATGGAGTCTTGCTCTGTTGCCCAGGCTGGAGTGCAGTGGCCGGATCTCAGCTCACTGCAAGCTCCGCCTCCCGGGTTTACACCATTCTCCTGCCTCAGCCTCCCGAGTAGCTGGGACTACAGGCGCCTGCCACCTCGCCTGGCTAGTTTTTTGTATTTTTTTGGTAGAGATGGGGTTTCACCGTGTTAGACAAGATGGTCTCAATCTCCTGACCTCGTGATCCGCCTGTCTCGGCCTCCCAAAGTGCTGGGATTACAGGCTTGAGCCACCACGCCTGGCCCTCACAGGGCTTTTGTAAGGATTGAGTAACATGTATGTCAAGTGCTTAGCACAGAGCTAGACACACAGAAAGTGCTCAGAGAATGTTACCTCTATTATCATTTCCCCAAAGCAGGGCTCTACTTAAATTTCTGCTCTGATTGAGGATCTATCATGAAACAATTATCCCGTCTACAGAGGAGCAAACAAAGGCTTACAGAAGATTAGTAATCTTTTGAAGTTACATGGCTTATGAACAAAGTTACATGGATTTGAACCCAGAACTGTCTGAACTCCAGAACCCACACCCTTAGCATCCATGCTCTGCTGCTTTATGGCCCCAAGGGCAACCTTCTGAATCCAGCTTAAGGTTTTAAATTCCAAAGTTCTATTTCTGAGTCAACCCACTCACCCTTCTTGTACCTCCTTCTCCTGGGAGAGAATACAGAAGAGTGGGTTTAGGTCACCACCCCTTAAACATGCCCCATGCCCTTTGCTAGCTGGTCCTTGTAGGCCCCCTCAGCTTAGACTACCACTCCCCTGCACCTGCCCCAAACTCGTCAACTTTCCTATACAACGCTTGTCTCCTCGGCAAAGCACCGCAGATGTCCAGAGATTCCTTCTTTCTCTGAACTCCTCCAGTACCAGACTGGCCCATCCTGCTTTATGCTTCCTCACAAAGGCTGCGGCTTCTGCCCCTCTCCCACTCAGTGTCTCATAAAGAACAGGTAGGAGCTTGGGCCATGCGCGGTGGTTCACACCTGTAATCCTAGCACTCTGGGAGGCCAAGGTGGGCAGATCACAAGGTCAGGAGATCAAGACCATCCTGGCTAACACCATGAAACCCCGTCTATACTAAAAATACAAAAAATTAGCTGGGCGTGGCAGCATGTGCCTGTAGTCCCAGCTACTCGGGAGGCTTGAGGCAGGAGAATGGAGTGAACTCGGTAGGCGGAGGTTGCAGTGAGCCGAGATTGCACCACTGCACTCCAGCCTGGGCAACACGAGTGAGACTCCGCCTCAAAAAAAAAAAAAAAGAAACAAAACCAGGTAGGAGCCCAATGGATGACCTCACTGATCAGTCAGAAGGGAGGCACTGGGTTGGAGACTGGAAACTCCATGGTTTTCATCAGGGAATAGGTTAGAGGTGAGGTGAGGTTCATTTCCCATCCACTGTGGCAAACCAGTCCCTTACTGCGCCAGCAGGCCAGGCCTTACCTGCTGGGCAAGCTTTGTCGCTGTGGCTGGTGCTGAGTGTTAGCAAAGACAGGAGGATGTGTGTGTGAAGTGTGCAGGTGGTGGGAGGACTGGGAGGGGGGCGGTTCTTAGTGATAATCAGCCGTATCTGAAGTGGTATTTTGGATGTGGTAAAAAGGCTGACACCAAGGCTATCCTTGTCCTGTAATTCCTGCAGTTACAGAGGTTGCTCTTTGACACAAACTCAGAGTCTCCAGTCTAAAATTCCATTATACAGATAAGAAACTAAAGCTCCATTACTCAAGCTGGGTCACTGTAAGTTCATGGATGTTCATTTTATTCTTCTTTAAACTGCACGTATGAGTTTTGTTTATATATTTCATAATAATAAAGGCCTGGGGAAGCTGAATGACTTTCCTAAGGCTACACAGGACAAAGACGCTTTAGCATCAATGTCACTGGGATTCCCAAGCCAGGGTAAGGTTAAATTGTCCAAAAAGATAGAAACTGGCACAGTGTGCTAGTTAAGGGCATGGGCTTGGAGTCAGACAGCCCTGGGTCTGAATCTGGGCCTCCTGGCCATGTGAACTTGGGCATTACCTAATATTTTTGGGCCTCACTTTTTTCATCTGTAAAATGAGGACAGTAATACTGAGAAATTAAGTGCCATTTAACATATTTAGCATGGGATCTAGCATCAAACTTGTTTTGTTGACTCTTAAGATGCCAACAATTGTAAGATGCATTCTTATTTCAGAGTTTAATGTGCAACTTAGAATGAAACATGTTAGCAAATAGTCAATATATAGCAGCTGTCATCATTACTGAAAATGAAAAAAATCTGCTCATAGTATCCTAAAAAGGGACAAGGAGACAAATCTGCCTTGGGAGGTGGCCCTGACCCCACACAACAATGGGCTTAGACCTCCAGACCTACCTTTTTTTTAATTTTATTTTTTGAGACGGAGTTTCGCTCTTCTTGCCCAGGCTGGAGTGCAATGGCGCGATCTCGGCTCACTGCAACCTCTGCCTCCTGGCTTCAAGTGGTTCTCCTGACCCAGACTCCCCTGTAGCTGGGATTACAGGCATGCGCCACCACGCCTAGCTAATTTTGTACTTAGAGACAGGGTTTCTCCATGTCGGTTAGGCTGGTCTCAAACTCCCAACCTCAGGTGATTCGCCCACCTCGGCCTCCCAAAGTGCTGGGATTACAGGCATGAGCCACCACTCCCAGCCCAGACCTACCTTTCTTTCCATTGTTGGAGGGTGTAGACTTCCCACTGTCCGAGTTCAGCTCAAACACCCGTAAGTCTGTGGGAGCCTCCTCCCTCAGAGTCTCTACTCTGGCTGGAGGCCTGGGTTCTGGGCCACTGGGGTGGCCAGCAGGGGTTAGGGGCTTGGAGTGAATAGGGGGCGGGGGTCCAGTCTCGCCCATATCCACAGCCAGGCCCTGTTCCTCCAAAGATGCCTCTAGCAGCTTTTGGGACAGGTCCTTGGGCAGCACTGGTGCCTCAGGTGCCGCGGCCGGGTTGGCAATCTGTGTCACAAGGGAGACGCTCTCGCTGCTCTCTGATGGAGTCACCTCTGCTGGGGGCTCAACTGAGGTCACCAGATTCTCTTCACAGGGGCTCTGGGGGCCAGGTCCTCCTTCAGGGAATGTAGAAGTTTTGGTCACAGGAACCTTTGCCTCTTTTGGAGATGCGGGTGAAATGCCCATGAGCTCCTCTGTAGAGAGAGAAAGGGAGGGGCAAGAGGGAAATGTACCCTGGCCAGCCCTAAGACAACCTTGGAGCTCTCTGGTTCCTGCCAAAGTTTACTCTGATCAAGACTCAAGCCGGGCATGGTGGCTCACGCCTGTAATCCCAGCACTGTGGGAGAACGAGGCGGGTGGATCACCTGAGGTCAGGAGTTTTTGAGACCAGCCTGGCCAACATGGTGAAACCCTGTCTCTACTAAAAATACAAAAATATTAGCTGAGTGTGGTGGCACATGCCTGTAATCCCAGCTACTCGGGAGGCTGAGGCAAGAGTATCGCTTAAACCCAGGAGGCGGCGGTTGCGACGGGCCGAGATTGCACCACTGCACTCCAGTCTGGATGATAGAGCGAGACTCTGTCTCAAAACGAAAAAAAAAAAAAAAAGACTCAATAGTGTCATTTAGCTCTCCCCTTTGCCATCACAATGCTTCTGCAGACGCTCCCTGCTAGTCAAAGTCCTGCTCAGCCCTGGGGCCTAATGCCTGGTGGGCTTCCAGCAATGCAGTTCAAGGCGCTATTATAGATTAGAAAGCCAAGGCTCAGAAGTGAGTCAGTTTTGGGTTCAGGTTGGGCTCTGCTACATCCTAGGTATATGATTGGGCAAGCCACCTAACTTTTACTCTTAACTTACTTTCATCCTTAAGAGGGGTAATAGGGTTGTGGTAAGGACTCTGTGTAAAGCTCTTCGTGCAGCCTGGACATATGGTGTAAACACTTAAGAAATGCATTAATATTATATCATCCAGAAGGCTCCAACGTGCTGTTATAAACTGAGCTACAGGTAGAGGATGCTCAGCTCCCTCCCTAACTCAGTGGTTCCCAAACCAGCTTGGGCATTAATATTACCAGGGAGCTTGTTTAAAATACACATCTGGCCGCTTCTTTACAGTCTTCTTTAGAAGGTGGGGAAGGGAATCTGGATTTTCAAGAAGCTTCCCAGTGACTAGGCGGCAGCTGGTTCATGGGCTGGCAGGGGAATCTACACCAACTGACACATGGGATTTCTGTAGCTAAATCGGAATTCCACTAGCCTTGTTCAATATCCCCTTGTTAGCTCCGCCTATCCTCAGCACATACAATGTGTTCATTCCCTACTCTTCCCTGATGGGCGCCAAGTCTCTCCAGGCTTCAGAAAGCATGGCCCAGCCCAGAGTATCCCGCACAGATGTGTCACTTGCCCTTCACCTCTCAATGCCTCTTACCTTCCTCCTCCTCCCAGCCAGGCTCTTCAGAGATGCTCTGTTCTGCCCGCTGCTTCAGGGCATCCCTCCGGGCCTGCTCCTGAATGTGGGGGAGCAGATGGACACAGGCAGTCAGGGCACCCTCTTCCCAGATCCTGGTCCTGATCCCACAACTCTTGGCACCCTGTATCCCTTTCTTCTCTCAATAAATCCAGCCTGTTTCCCCCAGGGTTGAGTGGGGACCTCCCCAGGCTAGACCAGCGTACCTGCTCTAGCTGATGGACTTTATAGAAATACCGATGCCAGAATTCTGAATGGGAAACAGCTGCTGGAACCTGGAGGGAGGGGAAAATGGAGGTGAGACTTTGGGAGTATTTGTGTGGGGTCTGTGTCCCCAGCCTTATCAGTCTATTCCCAGCAAGTCTGGATATCAGACCCAGTTAAGTGGCTTAGCAGTGATAGAGCACTTCTTTTTTTTTTTTTTGAGACGGAGTCTCGCTCTGTCACCCGGGCTGGAGTGCAGTGGCCGGTTCTCAGCTCACTGCAAGCTCTGCCTCCCGGGTTTATGCCATTCTCCTGCCTCAGCCTCCGAGTAGCTGGGACTACAGGCACCCGCCACCTCGCCCGGCTAGTTTTTTGTATTTTTTAGTAGAGACGGGGTTTCACCGTGTTAGCCAGGATGGTCTCGATCTCCTGACCTCGTGATCCGCCCGTCTCGGCCTCCCAAAGTGCTGGGATTACAGGCTTGAGCCACCGCGCCCGGCCGATAGAGCACTTCTACCCCGACCAAAGTTTCGGCCAGATCCACCTTCCTAGTCCGGGTTAGCCAAGGAGGGAGAAAAGAACTCCCATCAGGCTTTGCTGGCCCTTCCATTTCTCACCATTCTCTGATCGCCAGAAGCCTGGCAAACCAGCTTCACCCATGTGAGTTCTTGGCTCAGGACATGGCTGGTCTGGCTCTACGGAGCCTCCCAGTGCTCTCCGAGCCAGATGACGCCACAGTGACTCTGAACATGTCCCTCCCACCTCCCAACACCTCAAGCCTGGAGCTGGCTGAAGCCCTGCAGACTGGGCCCTCACCATCTTGGTGTAGAGGGCCCGGATAGAGGGGCTGCCTACAAGGAGCTCTGAGATCTCCCCCTTCTTCTCCTCCAAGCAGAACTGGGAAAGCCAGGCATCAAACAATTCCGGGGGCCCTGCAGAGGGACAGATGCTGATGGTCAGTTCCCTTGGTCTGGGGAAAGAACACTGGGCCTACAGAATATACCTAAGGCTGGACATGGAAAATGAAGAAAGCTTGTGTGTTCAAAGCCACTTAGCCAAGGGTAGGGGGTCAGGCAGGGTGAAGGGGCGGGTGTGGCACCTGAGTGATCTCTAGAAGGGGCTGCAGTCTCCATTTTCTCATATCCCTGCTCGCTTTTTAGCCCATGGCACCTGGCTATTGAATCTCCTCATCTCTGAAACAGCTGTTCTTAGGTCACATGACCCCAGCTGCCAGAGTCAACATCTATTTCTCTGTCTTCCCTCGTGTGACCATCTCTGACTCTGGGGGCCACTGCCTTCCTCCTGAAGCCCTTATCTGTCCTGGTTTCTCACTCCTTTGTTATTTTCCTCCACTTCTCTGGTTGGTCCATTTGAGTCTCTGTGGGTTTTTCGTTTTCCTTTCCTTTCCATCTCTCTCTGGCTTTTTTTTCCCCCAAAATAATTGCCACTAAACCACAAGTTTCAACCTCATCCTCCCACTGTGTCTCTCTTTGCAGCCCAGGCTACTCTCTTGGCCCCAGAACCAGAGGTCCAGGTACCCCCGATACTTCTACCTGCAAACACACCATGCGCTCATTTTCCTTCCCACCTGGTTATCTGACAGGGTTATCCAACCTGGGGGCCATCCTATCTCCTCCCTTATCCAATCACTCTGGATCACACTTCCTCAGTTGTCTCTTTTTTATTTTTTAGAGATAGAGTCTTGCTCTGTCACCAGACAGGAGTGCAGTGGCACAACTGTGGCTCACTGCAACCTTGAATTTCTGGGCCCAAGTGATCCTCCTGCCTCAACCTTCCCAATAGCTGAGGCTACAGGCACACCATCACGCCTGGCTAACTTGTGTCTTTTATATGTACACTGTCCTCTCCATGTCACCTGACTCTTCCTAGGTTCTGGCCTTACCTCTGACACGGGATTCCTACCTAGCCTCCTAACTGGTCTTCCTGTCTTCTGTCTTTCTATTTCATTCTTTACAATGCTGCCCCAAGGGCTGCTTTACAAAATGCAAACTCTGATCACCCCAGGCCTCAAAAACTTTCATTGGTTCTCTATGGGAGGGCTTTTTAGCTGGAGTCCAAGATGGCTTCAAAGGGTCAAATTCCCATATTGCACAAAAAGTTTTGTGGAGAGAGGGCTTGTCATTTTCAATAGATTTTTAAAGGCCTTTGTGACTAAAGAGAGGTCTAGAGCTACTACTGTGAGCCTTTTAGGCCAAAATTCCAACTGCCTGGTCTGGCACACCAAGCCCTTCACAACCTGGCTCCCATGAGCTGCTCTCATTGCCTTCACTTCCTCATACGCACCCTTTAACCTAGCGTTACTAAAAGGTGGGGTGCTCCCTGCTCTCTCTCCCAGCAATCTTTGCCTGAATGCCCTTCCCCACTTCTCATAGCGAAGCTAGTTGATGTCTCATTTAACCTTAAAATTCCAACTCCGTCCAGGCGCGGTGGTTCATGCCTGTAATCCCTGCACTTTGGGAGGCCAAGGCGGGTGGATCACCTGAGGTCAGGAGTTCGAGACCAGCCTAACCAATGTGGTGAAACCCCGTCTCTACTAAATTTACAAAATTACCCCGTCTCTACTAAAATTACAAAAATCAGCCGGACACAGTGGCAGGCGCCTGTAAGCCCAGCTACTCGGGAGGTTGAGTCAAGAGAACTGCTAGAACCCGGAAGGTAGAGGCTGCAGTGAGCCGAGATCGCGCCACTGCACTCCAGCCTGGGCGACAAAGTGAGACTCCATCTCAAAAACAAACAAACAAAACCCAACTCCAGCATCACTTGCTTGGTTCCCAGACCAGGAAAGGTGCCAGTCCTCTGGGCTCCCACTGCCCCGCTGCTCTGTAGAAGCAGTCATGCTGCTCTCTAGTATTTCTACTTTATTCACTGTTTCTGCTTTCTCCCTCTTAACCACTAGTTCCTGGAGGGCTGGACTAGGTGGAGGGTTTGGCTCATTTCTGATCTCCAGTTTCCATCATGGGGTTTGCTGCATGGCAGGGGCTTAGCCAACACAAGCTGAAGAGAAGGCAAGTGGGGCAGCAGGGCTGGGAGGGAGGCTGAGCTGAGGATGAGGGATGAGAGGGGCCAAGTCCCTGCAGGGTGGGCAGGACAGCTCAAGTTCAGGAAAGAAAAGAGAATATCAACCCACCCCACCCGGTATAAGGTACACACTAGTCTCACTCTGGTCCCCTACATAGGGGTGCCCGGCCTCTGCTACCTGAGACAAACAGGGCCTACAACCAGACCCCCTTAGTCTACTTGCCCTACAAGCCCACCCCCTCACTGCTACCCTCTCACCATCTGGTTCATTGCAGTAGGTTGCTGGGTCCGACTGCAGGCTATAGAGGCGAGCCTGTAAGAAATAGAGAAGAGGAAACAGAAATCCTGAGATGCTGGGCATAGAAAGCACCCTTTCTCTGCCAGGATACTCAGTCAACCACAACCCAGCTTCTCCCTTGTTGGCTGGGATACCCCAGGGCACTTGTTAATTAGCACTGTGGCACAGACAGTGGAGCACTAGGCTGGGCATCCAAAACTGGGGTTCCCAAAACTGGCCTTTCACCCAGTATTCTACCCCAGGAGCTAAGAAAATACAGCATAAACAGGCTACAAAATTGTGTAAAATGCTTTGTAGTAGTGAAATTTGAAAAATGTTAGTGCCAATATATTAATAAAGTCAAAATTTAGGGACAAATTTTAAAATAACACAATTTCCCTCCAATTAAAACCATTCAAGAATTTATTAATTGTATAGTCAGTCTCTACCAAGTTACGTTCTCACTGGGACCACAGGGTGGCAAACTTAGCTGGCAAAGACGAAGTCCACCTTTCGTCCTCAATATTACAGGAAGCATGGGCTGTCTGTAAGTGGTTTGGTGATAATTCACTGTCATTATAGCTCAAAATCTTAAACATTTTCACAATTCCACTCACATGTTCACTAAGTGGTGGTGCTAGCACTAGTGCTAAAACACATACTTGAAAAATCAGTACTTTTGGAACAGAAGTTCAACGTGGGCCGGGTGCAGTAGCTCACGCCTGTAATCCCAGCACTCTGGGAGGCCGAGGTGGGTGGATTGCTGGAGATCTGGAGTTCAAAACCAGCCTGGCCAACATGGTGAAACCCCGTCTCTACTGAAAATGCAAAAATGAGCCGGGCATGGTGGTGCATGCCTGTAATCCCAGCTACTCAGGACGCCGAGGCAGGAGAATCACTTGAACCCAGGAGATGGAGGTTGCAGTGAGCCAAGATCACTCCACTGCACTCCAGTCTGGGTGACAGAGACAGAAGCCATCTCAAAAAAAAAAAAAAAAAAGAAGTTCAATGTGATAAAATGCTACAAAGCCAGCCTAGGCAACACAGGGAAATCTTGTTTCTACAAGTATAAAAATTAGCTGGGCATGGTGATGTGTGCTTGCAGTCCCAGCTGCTCAGGAGACTGAGGTGGGAGAAGCACCTTAGGAGATAGAGGCTGCCATGAACTGTGATCACACCACTGCACTCCAGCCTGACAGAGTTGAGAACTATTCTTTTTTTTTTTTTTTTTTGGAGACGGAGTCTGCTCTGTCGCCCAGGTGGAGTGCAGTGGGCCGGATCTCAGCTCACTGCACAGCTCCGCTCCCGGGTTTTCAACGCCATTCTCCTGCCTCAGCCTCCCATGTAGCTGGGGACTACAGGCGCCCACCACCTCGCCGGCTAGATTTTTGTATTTTATTTTTTTTAGTAGAGCGGGGTTTCAGCGTGTTTAAGCCAGGTGGTTTCGATCTCCTGACCTCGTGATCTGCCCGTCTCGGCTCCCAAAGTGCTGGGATTACAAGGCTGAGCCACCGCGACCGGCCAGTGAGACTCTATTTCAAAAGAAAACTACAAAGAGGGCCCAGCTGCATGCATTATATTCGTAAATTTAAAAGAAACAACTCATAAATAGAAAATACCAACTGGCCAGGCGTGGGTGGCTCATGCTGTAATCTCGTATTCAGGGGGCTGAGGTGGAGGACACTTGGCTCAGTGGTCTTGAGACTACTGCAGAATAGGGAAACCTCGTCTCTACAAAAAAAAAAAAAAAAGAAAAAAAATGCCGGGTGTGGTAGTGCAAGCGTGGTCCCTGCTACTACAGATACTAGGGAGTTTGAGGTGGGAGGAAACTTGAGCCCAGGAAGTTGATAGCTGCAGTGAGCTGGATCATGCGACTTGTAACCCGCCTGAGTGGACGAGTGAGACCGTCTCAAAAAAAAAAAAAAAAAGAAGAACAGAAATGCAGCAAAAATACACTACCGTGGCTTGCTTTAAGTGCTCTGAAGACACCTCCTCCTTTACCTATATACATATATTAACTAGAAACTATCTAAAAACCCAAATGTGGAGATTAATGCCTCTAAAAATGCTCTCACAGCGTTCCTTATTACGCTTGAAAGCTGAAAGGAATCCAAATATGACAACATGAAGGAAATAAATGGAATAAATAATCTATATTCACTTGCAAGAATTTAAAGACATTAAAAATTATGGCTGGCTGGGCACAGTGGCTCACGCCTGTAATCCTAAGACTTGGGAGACCAAGGTAGGGAGAGTCATTGAGCCTAGGCATTTGAGACCAGCTGGGCAAAATAATGAGACCACTGGTTTCTTACCAAAAATTTTTTTTTTTTTTGAGACAGAAGTCTCGCTCTGCCCATCCAGGCTGGAGTGCAGTGCCGGATTCAGCTCCTGCAAAGCTCCGCCTCCGGGTTTTACCCATTCTCCCTGCCTCAGCCTCCCGAGTACTGGGATACAGGCGCCCACCTCGTCACCCGGTATTTTTTTTTTGTATTTTTAAGTAGAGACGGGGGTGTCACCGTATTAGCCCAGGAATGAGTTCGACTCCTGACCTCATGATCCGCTCCGTCTCCGGCCTTCCAAAGTGCTGGGATTACAGCTTGAGCCACCAGCGCCCGGCAGAAAATTTTTTAAATTAGTTGGATGTGGTCGGTTCACGCCGGTGGTCCAGCTCACTCAGGAGACGGACGGTGGAAGGGAGGACGCTTGAGCCTGCAAAGTCGAGGCTGCAATGAGCCGTGACTGCGCCACTGAGCCCCAGAGAGAGCTTGGGTGACAGAGTGAAACCCTGTCTCATTAAAAAAAAAAAAAACAGGGCTGGGCGCAGTGGCTCAAGCCTGTAATCCCGCACTCTGGGAGGCCGAGACGGGCGGATCACGAGGTCAGGAGATCGAGACCATCCTGGCTAACTCGGTGAAACCCCGTCTCTACTAAAAAATACAAAAAACTAACCAGGCGAGGTGATGGGCGCCTGTAGTCCCAGCTACACGGGAGGCTGAGGCAGGAGAATGGCGTAAACCCGGGAGTCGGAGCTTGCAGTGAGCTGAGATCCGGCCACTGCACTCCAGCCTGGGCAACAGAGAGAGACTCCGTCTCAAAAAAAAAAAACAGCAACAACAAAAAAAAGGTGATTAGGAAAGATGCTACGTTTGTTGGTTTTTTAAAAGCAGGTTACAAAACCGCATGTATGAAATGTCTTTTTTGTTCAAAAGAAAAAACCAAACTATCTTTACCTATGTTTACAAACAAAAACAAATGTAAGGTTATATACCAATAAGAAATCAGGGGTTCTCTTTGGGTGATGCAATTATGAGTTTAAAAATAATTAACTTGTCCTTGCTTACTGGTATTTTTGGATTTACTATTAATAATATAGCCATATTTATTTTTTGGCCTGAACATGGGTTGCTTTTGTGAGTACAGGTTGGAAGTTAAAGCCCAGGTTACAGATGTTAGGCATCTGTAGGGGAGACTGTCAGTGAATACCTTGGTGCCATCATAGGGCTCAGCTGTGCCAGACGGTGTGCCCATCAGGGTGATGACATCGCAGTCGATGGTTTTGTCTGGCGAGGGGGCAAAGGTGTCTGAGATCACCCCTAGGAAGTCAGACAACCCTTTCTTCATCTTCTCCGTTGCTCCTGAGGAGCCTTCCGTCTGTATAGAGAATGGGCAGAGGAAGCAAGTGCCCCGGCAACAGGCTGCAATCTGGGGTATGGGGGTAAAACATTGGGGCAAAGGTGTACCGTGTGTTGGGGGACCAGAGAGGTGCTCACGACTCTTCACCCATCTCTGGGGCTGGAGAAGGAGTAGGAGGAAGCAAGGGTCCTCCATCCCCCAAGTGGGGCTGCAGAACAGGGCCATGGTAGGCCTGCGTAGATCAGAGTAAAGATCTTTGATTGGCTGTTTCATCAAAATTTTAAGGCCAGTCAGGCTGGTCAAAACTTGGCCAGAGAAGGTCCATGCCATAGACATAGCAGCGGGGAAGAGGGCCTATGGGTAGAGTGGTGGAAGGGGTACTAGCTTTGGAGTTAGACAAAGCTAGTCTGAATCCTTGCTCTACCACTTGTTGGTCATGAGACCAAAACCCTTTCTGAACCTGAGTTTCCTTATTGTAAAATGGGGACAAGTATACATCCTTCATAGGGTTACCATGAAGATTAAAAGACAGGGCATGGACAATGCCTGGCACACAGCATACACTTAATAAACTGCAGCACTGTAATATTGCAATTTCATCATCATCATTGCTCAGGAAGTAGAATACTTAGTACAAAAGGCTGGAAACATATGGGCAGGATTAGAACAGATAGCCTTGCCTTCCCTGGGACTAATTGAGGGTCATTATACAGACCACACTGGTCAGAATGCCTTCCAGCAGGCAGGGATAGGGTGCTGAGAACAGGGTCTAAAAACCTCGTGGAAAATTATCCTCACTCTTGATTAAGCTGCCAAAGCATTTTAAACCTATAACCTATCATAGTGCCTGGCACATATTGTTACAGGTAACAATATTTGTTGAATTAAAAAAATGAATAAATGAATGAAATAAACAAGTGATATCTCTGCTATTGGCTAGACTTATAGCAGTTCAGCAGGGTTACAACTTGTCATTCATGCTCATCAGTAGCTGTGGTTAGAAGGGAGACAGTATTTTACAAGAGGATTCAGCAAAATAAGCTTGACTAAAAAGTTCCAAAACTCATTTTTCATAACATGAGTAATTAATTACAAGATAATTGATTCAGCTGGTGATCAAATTAAGAAGCTGCAATTTGTTCCAATGCTAAAGGGAAAATTGTAATATAAAAAACAGTATGCTTTACCTCACTGGAAACTTCAGAACTTTGCGGGGATATCTTTGACCACAATTTTTCCTTCTCACGCTGACTTTAGAATCTAACCTCCATCTTGTAAGAGGTTTCCACTGTACATTTCTGATTAATAAAACAGTATTGGGGAGGGGACAAGGACTGAAAAACTACCTATGGGGTACTAGTTGGTGATGGGTTCATTAAAAGCCCAAACCTCAGTATATACACAATATTCCCATGTAACAAACCTGCATACGTATTCCCTGAATCTAAAACCAGAAAACAACAAACAAGCCAGGCACGGTGCCTCACACCTGTAATCCCAGCACTTCAGGGGGCCAAAGCAGGTGGATTGCTTAAGCTCAGGAGTTTGAGACCAGCCTGGGCAACAGAGTGAAACCCTATCTCTACAAAAAATACAAAAATGAGCTGGGTGTGGTGGCATGCACCTGTGGTCCCAGCTATTTGGGAGGCTAAGGTGGGAGGATCACTTGAGCCCGGGAGGCAAAGGTTGCAGTGAGCTGAGATCATGCCACTGCACTCCAGCCTGGGTGACAGAGTGAGACCCCATCTCAAAACAACAGCAACCACCAACAAAAAAACAGGACCAGTAAGAAAATAAGTTGGTACAACATTTCTGGAGGGCAGTTTTGAGTATAGTAAAAGGCTTAAACTAACCACTCTGTGATATCTTCCACAATTATATTATAAAGCAAATATTGTGGCACTGGGCAAAGGTTTAGCAGAATGTTTACTGTAGCTCTGTGTACAATACTGGAAAAAACTGAAATAGGAAAGCAGCAACTGGTTAAATCCACATAGTGGAATACCATGCCACTTATTACACTCTAGAACAAGGTTTGCAATTTAAGTGAAAAAACAGGGGCTGGGTGCTGTGGCTCATGCCTGTAATCCCAGCACTTTGGGAGGCCGAGGCAGACGGATCACGAGGTCAGGAGATCAAGACCATCCTGGCTAACATGGTGAAACCCTGTCTCTACTAAAAAACACAAAAAATTGGCCGGGCGTTGTGGCAGGCACCTGTAGTCCCAGCTACTTGGAAGGCTGAGGCAGGAGAATAGTGTGAACCCAGGAGGCAGAGCTTGCAGTGAGCCGAGATGGCGCCATTGCACTCCAGCCTGGGCAACAAATGGAAACTCTGTCTCAAAAAAAAAAAAAAAAATTGGTTACAAAACATGGTATTCAGTTGACCCCGTTTTGAAAAGAAGTGTACATCAGGGATACACCCCCAAAATATTAACAGTAGTTATCTTTGGGAGATGGAGTTATGGATGTCTCTAGGTCTTTCTCTCGCTTTCTTCCTTTTTTCATTCTTTCTCTTTTCTTTTACTTGCCTGTATTTTCTAAATTGTCAACATGAATGACTTTGCTAATGGAAAGCATTTGCTAAAACAATACAGAAGTGGGAAAACTAATTATTACTTAAAATATGCAGCTTGTTTGGTTGCCAGACACAATTCTTTCAAAATGGGAGGAAAAATAATCACTTAACGTTAGAAAAAAATAATCACTTAACAGTTGGGAACCCAGGACAGGACAGGTTGCGAGGGGCAGTTACTTGGGAGGGTTTGGGTGGTACTCACAGCCAGCTTCTCCTTGACCACGCTGGCCGTGGCTGCGATGGTACAGGCCGTGTCATGCTGCACCACCTGGGTAAACTCTGTCAGGTCCCGCTTCATGAACTCCAAGGCTTCAGAGGACTGTGGGAAGACAGAGAGGGATGACAGGGCCAGCTGGCCCCACCACCCCTTGTTCCTGTTCCCTGTGCTTCTTCAGTACCAGACAGACACATGGAAATCTCAAATGGCAGGGGAGCTTGGGCTCAGAAACAAAGCTCATTTGTCCCAATTCCATGATCTGGGATTACCTGACAGCAGAGAGTGCAGGGGAATTTCCTGCTACTCTGAGCATGAAGACTGAGTCTCAGCCTAGGCACTCACAAGCTATGTGGCCATGAGTAAGTCTCACCTAGTTCTCAGTTTTCTCCTATAAAATGAGGGAGGCGATCTAGACCAGAGATTCTCAAGCGCAAACTGGAAAAGAGGGGGCACAGTCAGTCTGAAAACAATACTGGCTTTGATTAATTGCTTTGATATGCTTTAAATCATGACATTCATATCAAGTTTCAAATAACATGAAAAAAAGGTATGTGATCTTTTTTCCCCCCTTGAGACGGAGTTTCGCTCCTTTTGCCCAGGCTGGAGTGCAATGGCACGATCTCGGCTCATCGCAACCTCCACCTCCCAGGTTAAGCAATTCTCCTGTCTCAGCCTCCGAGTAGCTGAGATTACAGGCAGCGCCACCACGCCTAGATAATTTTGTATTTTTAGTAGAGATGGGGTTTCTCCATGTTGGTCAGGCTGGTCTCGAACTCCCAACCTCAGGTGATCTGCCCACCTTGGCCTCCCAAAGTGTTGGGATTATAGGCGTGAGCCACTCAGCTTTAGGCATGTGATTTTTTTTATCAAAGGAAAGTGTTTCTATTTTTACTTTTTTTGTTACAGGGAAATTAAGTTGAAATATGAGGCAGTATGTGAAGTTATTTGCCTTCAGGTTTAAAAATTAGTAATTACTAATTGTATTAGTAACAGCAATAGCTTGGAAAGCTGTTTTATGAGTAATTCTTAACAATTTAATATCAGTAAAAAGGCATGTGATTTTTACATTCAACAAAAGAGGAAGCGGTCAAGATAACAACTGGCTCAGATTATCTTGAAGGCCTTCTTGGTTCTACCATCCCAAGGTTCTATTCATATACAAAGCTCCTTTGGGCAGAACTCGTATTTGCTCCTGCTAAACCAATCTGCTTCTCCGTCTGCACCCAGACCTCACTGGAGAAAGCAGACCCTCAGCTCACTTCTAGGTCTTGCCCTGTCTTGCTTCAGATTCACCAACTCTAGGATGCCTTCCTGGAGTATCTCAGTGGCCACTCCCCCTGCAAGCCCTTTCATTTTACACGGGGATAATCACCTGCATTTTTAAAAGCATGTTTTTGAGTGCTCCTGTGGTTGTTCTTCCGGGAAGGGCCTGCCCACTTTTCATTAGCTTGGGAAGTTTCTGAATGGGACAGTCTCACGTATCAGCTACAGGCTTCTCTGGGGGGTGGTAATCATGCCCCCATATCGATTCAGGACTCCTTAATTGGGGGTGAAGGGGGTCATTTACTTATTTACTTTTATTAAAATTAAAAAAAATATTTCGCCGGGCGCGGTGGCTCAAGCCTGTAATCCCAGCACTTTGGGAGGCCGAGACGGGCAGATCACGAGGTCAGGAGATCGAGACCATCCTGGCTA
>NW_016829730.1:48288-58289 GCF_001698545.2 Rhinopithecus bieti | reverse complement strand
AAAAAAAAAAAAAAAAAAAAATTTCACGGCACCATGAAATTGTGCCCCGGGTCATTTACCGATTCACTCTTTCTATCCACACTGCCACCACCTTAGTCCAGGCCAACTTGTTCTTTTATCTGGATTCCTCCCAGGTTGTCTCAGCTACCTTTACTTCATTCTCCTTATGACACCCAGTGTGTGCTTTGTCTGTTAGGGGAGACCCTGCTGCTTTACACTCTTTAAGTTTACACACTAACATAAGAGCAAGTTGAAAATCCACGTTTACCTACAAGGCCTATATAACTTGGCCTCTGGCTGACTGGTATCCCCTACCACTGTGCCCTTCACTGAGCTCCAGCTGGCCTTCCTCAAGTTTCTAAAATGCCCTAGCATCTGCCCTGCCTCAGGGTATCTGAACACATTGTTTCTTCTCCCTGATACAGAATTCTAACTCTTCAAAACAAGCAAGCTGCAAACACAATGAAGGAACCCTCTTATCTGGAAAACTACTGTTCATCCTTAACGTCTATGCTCCATTTCCCTAGAGGGGCTTCCCTGCTGCCTCTTCAGACTCAGCTGGCTTTCCCTGCTTTATCTCTTCTCTCCCCCCACCCTTTTTTTTTTTTGAGAAGGAGTTTCCCTCTGTTACCCAAGCTGGAGTGCAGTGGTGCGATCTCGGCTCACTGCAACCTCCACCTCCTGGGTTCAAGCCATTCTCCTGCCTCAGCCTCCCAAGTGCTGGGACTACAGGCACTTGCCACCTCAGGGAGGCATGATTACCACCCCCCAGAGAAGCCTATAGCTGATACGTGAGACTGTCCCATTCAGAAACTTCCCAAGCTAATGAAAAGTGGGCAGGCCCTTCCCAGAAGAATAAACCACAGGAGTACTCAAAATGGTCCCATGATAGTGCTGATGTGCCCGGCTAATTTTATGTATTTTTAGTAGAGATGGGGTTTCACCGTGTTAGCCAGGATGGTCTCGATCTCCTGACCTTGTGATTCGCCCGCCTCGGCCTCCCAATTTATCTCTTCTTTAACATTGAACATACTCTAGACTTATGATGACCTGTTCAATGTCTGTCTTCCTGGATAAACTGTGAGTTCTGTGAATACAGGTCCTACGTGTTTTGTTCCCTGATGGTTCCCCAGTATGTGACACAGAGCATACAGTAGGTGCTCAAAAAAGTTTACTTGTTAAATTTACAAGGACCACTGAAATTTCAGTTATGTAACTAACCACTTGTGTGACTAAACGGTTGTCTTCCCACTAATTGTGAGCTCTGAGCAGACAAACATGAACAGATGTTGCCCTCAAGCAGGTCACAGTATACTGGGGAAAACAGTCCCACGATAGTGCTGATGTGCAAGGGCAGAGCAGTAGCCGCTGTACTATGGGGAGGTTGGGAAGATGTGGTGACCGGAGGCCTGAAATGGGCTCTTAAAGAATGAACAGGAGTTGATTAAGAAGTATTGATGTGGGCCAGGTGTGGTGTCTGATGCCTGTAATCCCAGCACTTTGGGAAGACGAGGCAGGAAGATTGCTTGAGCCCAGGAATTTGAGACCAGTTTGGGCACCATGGCAAAACCATCTCTACAATATATATATACAAAAAATTAGCCAGGGGTGGTGGCACACGCCTGTAGTCCCAGCTACCCAGGAGGCTGAGGTGGGAGAATCACCTGAGCCCAGGTGGCTGAGGCTGCAGTGGTGGGCTGTGATCACGCCACTGCACTCCAGCCTGGGTAACAGAGTGAGACCCTGTCTCAAAAAAAAAAAAAAGAACAGGAGTCAGCTAAGAAGTGTTGACATGGGGTTTACTGACATCTACAAGCATTATAGTCCTGATGGACATAAAATGTGAAGCAAGAGTGGTAAGGGATAAAGCTGGAGACGTTGCCCAGGGCAACCAGGGAGGGCCTCGTCAGCCCTAAGAATGATGGGGAGCCACCAAAGGTTTGAAGTGGGTGGGATATGAGATTTGCCTTTTCACTAAATTACTCCAGTGACTGGAATGGAGCAAAGGTCCAGAGGTGAGATTATAAAAGGAAGGAAGACCAGTCAGGAGGCTGCTGCAATAATCCAGGAAAGAAAATAGAAAAATTTGAGTAAGGACAATGCTAGTAAAGACAAAGAGGATGAGACTAGCTCAAGAGATAGGAGGCAGAAGAACGTGGATTTGGTGACTGAACAGGTATGCTGACTGAGGGCTAGAAAAGAATCATGGAAGCGCCACGGGCTGCTAAATTAGGTGACTGGGTAGATGCAGTACTGCCAGCGAAGTGAGAAAATCCTGGAGGAGGAGCAGTTCTAGAGAGAAGGTGGTAACAATGACTTTGGGCACGCAGAACTTGAGATGATTGTGGGCTGTCTAGGATAGCTGTCCAGCAATAGCCATCCTCAAACACTAAAGCTGGCTGGGCATGGTGGCTCATGTCTATAGTCCCAGCACTTTGGGAGACCAAGGTGGGCAGATTGCTTGAGCCCACGAGTTTGAGACCAGCCTGGGTAACATGGCGATATCTTATCTCTACAAAAAAATACAAAAATTAGTTGGGCGCAGTGTTACACACCTATAGTCCCAGCTACCTGGGGGCCTGAGGTGGGAGGATTGCTTGAATCCAGGAAGTGGAGGTTACAGAGAACCATGTTTGCATCACGGCACTTCAGCTTAGGTGACAAAGTGAGGGCCCATCTCAAAACAAAACACAACATTAAAGTTCAGGGAAAAGGTCTAAGAGTCGCCCTAACAGGAAAGTGGAGAAGGTGACCCAGGAAGAGTTTGGAAAGTGGACAGAGCAACAGGCTAAGGATAAGTGTCCTGAGACACCACCTGTAGGGGGCAAGCAGAGGAAGAGGAACTCATGAAACAGTTACAAAAGCAATGTCTGGAGATGTGGAGACTTAAGAATTATGTCACAAAAGCCAAGAGAGTAGTGTTTCAAGAGAGGGAGTGATCACTAGTGTCAAATGCAGCAGAAAGGTCCAGGAAGATAAGGGCTGAAAACCACCCACCGGATTTGGCAAGCAGTAGGTGAAGCTGAGTGTGAGTAAAGATAAGTTTATAGGTGGTGGCTCTGAGGGTGGGGAGGGAGTTAAAGATCCTGTTTGTTGACGTGAAGTTTCAAAAAGTAGATGAGGTTGTCTCCTGGAAGTGAAAGGGATAAAGTGGCTGAACAGGGGACCTGAGGGAAGAGTTAGGTTTTGGGAAAGTTTCTGAAGTTAAGGGGAAGAAAAGCAAATTGGAGACTGAAGAGTATGTGGGACCAGATGAGGTTGGGGAATCCGTGATGGAACCAAAAAGCATTTGGTGCCTTTCTCTTTTCAATTTTTTTCTTTCTGGTAAGTATGCAGAGCAACGATGTGTCTTTCTCTATCAACGTGTATGCACAAGTATTTGTGTCAGTCGTATTGCCCTTGACAACACACAGGAAGACAGGACAGGAGGAGGTAAGGAGTAGAGGAAAGTAGATGATAGCACCATCTCACAGCTGTGGACTTCAGGGCAATGTATTCTAAGGAGTGCTGAGAAGTGAGCGGTCCAAATGGAGCCAGAATGGGACATAAATATAGGAAAGCACCAAAAGACCAAGAAAAAAAATGGAAGGAAAAACGAACGAGGGGTGGTATCTAAGAGGTTTTCCCATCAGCCTGGCACTTAATAACAGCTAACGCTTATACAGCACTTACTATATTCTAGGTACTGTTTTTAGTGTTTTACATATACTAACATTTAACCATCACCACAATCTCATCAGGTAGGTATTGTTAGTATTCCCATTATCTAGATGAGGAACTGAGGCCTAGAGAGGTTAAAAACTTCCCCAAGAGGCCAGGTGTGGTGATTCACGCCTGTAATCCTAGCACTTTGGGAGGCCGAGGCAGGCGGATCACCTGAGGTCAGGAGCTGGAGACCAGCCTGGCCAAAGTGGTGAAACCCTGTCTCTACTGAAAATACAAAAATTAGCTGGGCATGGTGGCGCACGCCTATAATCCCAGCTACTCAAGAGGCCGAGGCAGGAGAATCACTTGAACTTGGGAGGCAGAAGTTGCAGAGCCAAGATTGAACCACTGCACTCCAGCCTGGGTAACAGAGCCAGACTCAGTCTCAATAGCAAACAAACAAACAAAAAACAAAAAACACTTGCCCAAGTACATATAAGAGTAAGTAGCTGGGCGCGGTGGCTCAAGCCTGTAATCCCAGCACTTTGGGAGGCCGAGGCGGGTGGATCACGAGGTCAGGAGATCGAGACCATCCTGGCTAACACGGTGAAACCCCATCTCTACTAAAAAATACAAAAAACTAGCCAGGCGAGGTGGCGGACGCCTGTAGTCCCAGCTACTCGGGAGGCTGAGGCAGGAGAATGGCGTGAACCCAGGAGGCGGAGCTTGCAGTGAGCTGAGATCCGGCCACTGCATTCCAGCCCCGGCGACAGAGCGAGACTCTGTCTCAAAAAAAAAAAAGAGTAAGTAAGAAAGTAAAAAAAGGGAAATTAAGTCTTTTCTTTCCAAAAAGACTCCCACCTCCACCCCCACCCCAGCTTTTAACTGGGAATTCCAAGAATGAAGACGGAAGGTTGGCCAACTATCTATCTTTCACAAGTTGTGATAAGACCAACCTTGAGAGAAACACAGGAGGCCCTCATGCAACATGTGCTGAATGAATGTCAGACTGTCCTGCCAGGAAATTACCCAACAGGAAACATGCTACTTTCTGGTCTCTTCTATCAAATGTTAGGGTGCAGTTCTCTCTCTTAGTCCTCATCAACAACATAAACAGCTCAGGGCATTCTCAGATTTGCGGGGCTATTGCTGAGAGGCTGTCCAGGAGTATTCAGGATAGGGGAGGAACAAAAATGCTCCCAGATGTCTGGGTGTGGTGGCTCACGCCTGTAATCCCAGCACTGTGGGAGGCTGAGGTGGGTGGATCACCTGAGGTGAGGAGTTCGAGACCAGCCTGGCCAACATGGTGAAACCCTGTCTCTACTAAAAATACAAAAATCAGCCAGGAGTAGTGGCACATGCCTGTAATCCCAGCTACTTGGGAGGCTGAGGCACAAGAATCACTTGAACCTGGGAGGCAGAGGTTGCAGTGAGCTGAGACCGTACCTGTGCACTCCAGCCTAGGCGACAGAGTGAGACTCTGTCTCAAAACAAAACAAAAATACTCCCAGAGTAGGGGACTTATTTAGGTGAGGTCAGAAGCTTCCTGAAGTCGGCCCTGAGGCAGGACTTACCCCAATTGCTTGAGGTAAACAGTAATCAACTTTTCCCACAATTCAGTTGGGCTGATTTTGACAAATAAGCATGAAATGAAACAGGAATACACATTGGCAAATTACCCACTGGCACAGCCAAATATCACTCATCCCACAGAGATTGTTCAGCAAGAAGGCCTTCCACTCTCTGGTGATTAATCTATGGCCCGTTGCATAGCCCTTACTTAGAACTCATCAGGTACCAGTGTGTATGGCTCATGCTCATCTCTGGCTTGGGTTCTTGCTTTTCATCCTGTCTAGGCAGGGTTGGCCTTGATAAGGTTCCTTCTCCAAGAGGCCTTCCCTGGTGAGTTACTGACTACCTAGAATTGACAAAGAGCCCCAGTACTTTCCTTTCACAGAACTTACCACAACGGTAACTAAACAACTGTTTGGCTACTCGGTTAATGGCTGTCTCCCCACTAGACTGTGAGCTTTGTAAGGCCCAGGATTACATCTGTCTGGCTGAAGTCTGTATCCTCAAGACCTATCAGAGTGCTGGTTGTCGCATATACTCTAATATTTGAATGACTATACGAGTAAGTTTTTTTTTATTGCTAGAATCTTTTCCTTCAAGACCTATATCAAATGTTCTCTCACGAAGAAACCGAATTTCCTGAACTGGAACAAATTGCTCCTTCCTATGGATTCCTACAAAACGTCCGTTAACTCCAGCCTTTAAAACCATCTTTATTTCACTGTGGCTAGTATCACACTGGTTTGCGTCAAGGTCTGTCTTGCCGTGGACCGGCAGAGGCTAAAAGAAAGGCCCGGGTCAGCCTCATCCTTAAGACTTAGCGCCCGCAAAAGTTGGGCGGGGCTGGTTGGACCAGGTTGCACTGAGGCGGCGCAGGGCCCTGGTGAGGGAAGAAGGGCACGGGCCCGGCTTACCTTCTCTTTGACTGCTTGGTAGCTCTGCTGCAGCCAGCTCCGCCACCATCCCACGTCCTCCCTGTGGAAGACAGACACATCTGGCAGTACCGCGGTGCGATTCCTGCCCGCCCAAGGATCGGGTCTGTTTCCCCCTCAGATGTACCCCGCCGGCCGAGGCTTCGCAGACCGCTTCCCCACCCCCTCACAGTGCGACTCCACTCTGCCCTTTCAGATCAGTCCACGCCCGCGCTGATCTCATGTTCCCCACCGGGACTCTCGCCCAGCACCCCAACCCTGGGAGAATTCAGGCCCCAACGCCTAGGAGCAAAACGACGGGCTCACCCTTCCGCCATCTTGCCTGCATGACATCACCACTATTTACTGACCTTTGACTTCCGACACGGCACCGCCCCCTCAAGGACCGCCCCGAGGCGCTCGGCCCAATCCTCGCGCCGGCACCGCCCTCAGTCCAATCCCTTCCCTGCTCCATCATTAGGCCCCGCCTCCCTTAACTCTGTCCAGTCTCTGTCCAGTCTCTGTCCCGAGTTCTCCCTCAAACTCCGCCCCTGAACTCTCAGTTCAATCGTCATTCAGTCCTGTCCTCAGGCTCCACCTCCACCAAACTTGACTGTCGCTGTCCGCAAACGTCCGGTACGGTGGCCTCTATGGACGATGATCAGCCGACTAGCTGAACGGCGGAGAGCTGGGAGCAGAGGGGGAAGAGGAGAGATACCTCGAACGTCAGGATCCCAGAGCGCAGGGTTAGCACTGCCCCCCTTTGTGAAACCAGCTGCGTAGAGGCTGCTTTGTGTCTCTTCAGGCTAATTCAATAAGCCCATACGGCGGGGCTCTGGCCCAGAGTTTGGAGGAATGTGAAGAATTCAGAGGCGACTTAGATGCAACCTTTGGAGGGCTCCCGGATTAATGGGAGACAGACACACATTCAGTAATCTCAACTTTCGGTGGCCCAGCTCAGAACAATGCCAGTTGGAGATGGTCTGGAGAAATCCAGAGACAGCCTGGATTGAGTTCCACTGCGTTTGGAAGGGAGATTCCACAGCCCACATACTTTGGACCTTAGCTAAGGTCAACCCCTCCGCATGTGCGGTAGATCCCATCGCCTCTTGTTTGCTTAAGGACATAGATCTAGTAATCCCCCCTCATGTCTTTTCCCTCTGATGACTGCATTATCCTTGTCGTCATCCGTACTGCTGTTTCTCCCATCTCAAAGGCAAACAAAAACCAACCCTCTCTAGATCCCTCACGGTTTCCCTACTCCCCTTTACAGCAAAAGCGTTGCCTACTCAGTCTCCAACTCCCCTCTCCTCCCATTCTCTCTTGAACTGACTGCAGTTAGGATTTTGCCTCTCAGACAATCCTTTGAAATAACTTTATTTGATTTATTTATTTTATATGTATTTATTTGGTAGCTCTGCTTCAGCCAGCTCCACTGCCATCCCACGTCCTCCCTGTGGAAGACAGACACATCTATTTTATTTTATTTCATTTCATTTCATTTTATTTTACTTTATTTTGAGTCAGAGTCTTGCTCTGTCACCGGGGCTGGAGTGCAGTGGTGTGATCTCAGCTCACTGCAACCTCTGCCTCCCGGGTTCAAGCGATTCTCCTGCCTCAGCCTCCCAAGTAGATGGGATTACAGGTGCCCACCACCACGCCCGACTAATTTTGTATTTTAGTAGAGAGGGGGTTTCACCATGTTGGCCGGCTAGTCTCGAACTCCTGACTTCAGGTGATATGCCCGCCTCGGCCTCCCAAAGTGCTGGGATTATAGGCATGAAGCACTGCGCCCAGCCTGACATAATAACTTTCTTAAGGTCACCAAGAGGAGTGGCCAATTTTCATTTCTTGTTTTACATCCACATCTTATTTGACACAGTTGACCACTTTCTTCATTTGGCTTCCAGGACATCATTCCCTCTTGACTTTCTTCCCCATTCATTGGTATCTCCTCAGTATTCTTTGCTGTTTTCTCACCACCTTCTTGTTGCTGGAATGGGACATTCCCTGGGAGAGGGCTCAGCCCTTGGTGTCTTCCTTTTTGATGTTTATAGTCATTCCCCAGATGTTCTCATAAAGTCTCATTATTTTATTTATTATTTTTTTTTGAGATGGAGTCTCACTCTATTGCCCAGGCTGGACTGCAGTGGCACAATCTTGGCTCACTGCAACCTCTGCTTCCTGGGTTCAAGCGATTCTCCTGCCTCAGCCTCCCAAGTAGCTGGGATTACAGGTGCCCACCACCACGCCCGGCTAATTTTGTATTTTTAGTAGAGATGGGGTTTCACCATGTTGGCCAGGCTGGTCTTGAACTCCTGGCCTCAGGTGATCCACCTCCCTCAGCCTCCCACAGTGCTGGGAGTACAGTGCTGGGAGTACAGTGGAGTGCAAGAGCCACTGCGCCTGGCCCATTTTATTTTATTTTTAAGACAGGATCTTACTCTGTTGCCATATTAGTCCGTTTTCACACTGCTGATAAAGATATACCTGAGACTGGGCAATTTACAAAAGTTTTCCTGGACTCATGGTTCCACATGGTCAGGGAGACCTCACAATCACGGAGGAAGGTGAAAGGCACGTCTCACATGGTGGCAGACAAGAGAAAAGAACTTGTGCAGGGAAACTCCTGATTTTAAAACCATCAGATCTCGTGAGAACCATTCACTATTACAAGAACGGTATGGCCGGGCGCGGTGGCTCAAGCCTGTAATCCCAGCACTTTGGGAGGCCGAGACGGGCGGATCACGAGGTCAGGAGATCGAGACCATCCTGGCTAACACGGTGAAACCCCGTCTCTACTAAAAAATACAAAAAACTAGCTGGGCGAGGTGGTGGGTGCCTGTAGTCCCAGCTACTCGGGAGGCTGAGGCAGGAGAATGGCATAAACCCGGGAGGCGGAGCTTGCAGTGAGCTGAGATCCGGCCACTGCACTCCAGCCTGGGCGACAGAGCGAGACTCCGTCTCAAAAAAAAAAAAAAAAAAAGGTATGGAAAAGACCCGCCCCTACCATGATTCAATCATCTCTCACCGGGTCCCTTCCGTAACACATGGGAATTATGGGAGCTACAAGATGAGATTTGGGTGGGAACACAGAGCTAAACCATGTCAGTTGCTCAGGCTGGAGTGCAGTGGCACGATCATGGCTCACTGCAGCCTTGACTTCCTGGACTCAAGCAATCCTCCTGCCTCAGTCTCCTGAGTAGCTGGGACTACAGGCATGCACCATCAAGCCCAGCTATTATTATCATTTTCTTAAATAGAGATGAAGTCTCCCTGTGTTGCCTTACTTTTAATTTTTCTTTAGCAATGCCTCACTATGTTGCCCAGGCTGGTCTTGAACTCCTGGTCTCTAGTGATCTGCCCACCTTGGCCTCCCAAAGTGCTGAGATTACAGGCGTGAGCCATCTTACAAATCTCATACTTTTAAATGCCACGTATATGCTGATAGCTCTCAAATTTTCTCTCCAACCCATACATTTTCTCTGAACATCAGGCTCATTTTGTCTATTTGGATGTGTAATAGGTGTATTATATTTAACATGTCCCAAAACAAACTCCTGATTTATCCACCTCATCTTCCTGCAAACTTTCCCGCATTTGTAAATGGAAACCTCATTATTCCAGTTGCTCAAGCCAAAAACCTAGGAGTCATCCTTGCTTTCTCTCTTTCATATCCCAAACTAATCCTATCAGCAAATCCAGTTGGCTCTGCCTTTCAAACAAAACCACAATCTAGTGACTTCTCACCACCTCCACTGTTACTATGTAAATACAAGCTACCATAATCAATCTCATGGTTAATTACAAGAGCCTCTTAACAAATATTTCTGCATCCACTCTTGCCTTCCTTTTTTTTTTTTTTTTTTTTTT
>NW_016829730.1:26189-47741 GCF_001698545.2 Rhinopithecus bieti | reverse complement strand
AAAAAAAAAAAAAAAAAAAAAGACATAAGTCACTGGGAATGCAAAATGATGCAACTGGTATGGAACACAGTACGCCATTTCCTCAAAAAAATTAAACAGAATTAGCATATGATCCGGCACTTCCACTTCTGAGTATATACCCAAAAGAATAGAAGGCAAGTACTCAAACAGATATTTGGTGTTGTTCTGTTTGTTTGTTTTAGATGGAGTTTCGCTCTTGTTGCCCAGGCTGGAGTGCAATGGCACGATCCCAGTTCACTGCAACCTCTGCCTACTGGGTTCAAGCAATTCTCCTGCCTTAGCCTCCCCAGTAACTGAAACTATAAGCTTGTGCCACCACACCGAGCTAATTTTATTTATTTATTTTTTTTGGGACGGAATTTTGCTATTGTCACCCAGGCTGGAGTGACAAGCAATCTCGGCTCACTGCAACCTCCACCTCCCAGGTTCAAGTGATTCTCCTGCCTCAGCCTCCCGAGTAGCTGGGATTACAGGTACCTGCCACCACGCCCAGCTAATTTTTGTATTTTTAGTAGAGACAGGTTTTCACCATGTTAGTCAGGCTGGTCTTGAACTCCTGACCTCAGGCAATCCACCCACATCGTCCTCCCAAAGTGCTAGGATTACAGGTGTAAGCCACTGTACCCAGCCCTGGCTAATTTTTTGAGGTTGAGGCTGCAGTGAGCCATGACCATGCTACTACATTATTGCCTGTGCAATGGAGTGAGACCTCGTCTTTAAAACAAAGAAAATACATAGGCCAGGTGCGGTGGCTCAAGCCTGTAATCCCAGCACTTTGGGAGGCCGAGATGGGCAGATCACAAGGTCAGGAGATCGAGAACATCCTGGCTAACACAGTGAAACCCTGTCTCTACTAAAAAATACAAAAAACTAGCCGGGCGAGGTGGCGGGCACCTGTAGTCCCAGCTACTGGGGAGGCTGAGGCAGGAGAATGGCGTGAACCCGGCAGGGAGAGCTTGCAGTGAGCTGAGATCCGGCCACTGCACTCCATCCTGGGCGACAGAGCGAGACTCCATCTCAAAAAAAAAAAAAAAAAAAGGAAAAGAAAATATGTATATGCGCCAGATTACAGCCTTCCTCTGCCCAAAGTTCTGCAATGTCCTCTTATTTCACTGAGAGAAAAAGCCAGTAAGTCCTCACAGTCTCCTTTAAGACCCTGTATAGTTGATCTTACCTCACATTACTGGCCCCCTTAGTCACTCTGCTCCAGACACATTGGCTACTTTGATATTCCCTGAAAATTCCCGGTACTCTCCTGACTTGGGGCCTTTCTTTTTTTTTTTTTGAGACAGAGTCTCGCTCTGTCGCCCAGGCTGGAGTGCAGTGGAGCCATCTCGGCTCACTGCAAGCTCCGCCTCCTGGATTCACACCATTCTCCTGCCTCAGCCTCCTGAGTAGCTGGGACTACAGGCTCCCACCACCGTGCCCAGTTAATTTTTCGTATTTTTAGTAGAGACAGGGTTTCACCATGGTCTCGATCTCCTGACCTCGTGATCCGTCCGCCTTGGCCTACCCAAAGTGCTGGGATTACAGGCGTGAGCCACCGTGCCCAGCCTGACTTGGGGCCTTTCAACATGCTCTTCCTTTTGTTTAGACTGCACGTATCTCCGGATATTTATGTGCTTCTAACTTTCACCTCATTCAGATCTTTACTCAAATATAATCTTCTTACTCACCCTGACCACATTATTTAAAATCACAAGTTGCATAACAAGCACCCCCATTTTTCTTCTCTGATGTATTATATATCATACTTTGTTTAAAAAATTGTTTGCCTCCTTCAGACTAGAAATGCAACCTCCATGAAGGCAGGATTTTTGTCTGTTGTGTTCACCTGTATACAGCTAGCACCTACAACAGTGTTTGGTACATGATAGACTCTCAATATTTTTTCAGTGAGTTAAAGAATAAATGCAAGGAGAGTGAGGACAAAGACAAAGTTTGGTGCAATCTGGAGTAGCTAAAAAGAAAAAGGAAAAGGGAGGGTGGAGGTGAGGCTGTAAGCGTCATTAACATCTTGATTCCTGAGAGCCTTGAATGCAGTACTTAAAATTCATGGACAGAGGAGAGTCACCAAAGGTTTTGAATAAGGAAATGACTTGTGTTGTGAAGATGATGTGATCAAGTGATTGAATACGACTGTTAACAGGTCTAATGATGCCATTGGGGTGAGCACTTTATACAGTGTATCCTCCTAAAAGCTCAATGAGGTGGGAACTAGTTGTAATCTACATTTTATAAATGAAGAAGGTGACCAGGCATGGTGACTCATGTAATCCCAGCATTTTTTGGGAGACTGAAATGGAAGGATTGCTTGAGCCCAGAAGTTTGAGACCAGTCTGGGCAACATAATGAGACCCAATCTCTATTATTACTATTATTATTATTATTATTATTTTGAGACAGTCTCACTCTGTCGCCCAGGCTGGAGTGCAGTGGCGCAATCTTGGCTTACTGCGACCTCAGCCTCCCAGGTTCAAGCGATTCTCCTGCCTCAGCCTCCCGAGTAGCTGGGATTACAGGCATGCACCACCATACCCAGCTAATTTTTGTATTTTTGGTAGAGACAGGGTTTCGCCATGTTGGCCAGGCTGGTCTTGAACTGCTGACCTCAGGTGATCCGCCTGCCTTGGCCTCCCAAAGTGCTGGGATTACAGGCATGAGCCACTGTGCTCGGCCTCTATTGATTTTTTTTTAATAAAAATGAAAAAACTAAGATTCAGAGATATGGGGTGACTTTCTCAAGGTAACACTGCTAGGAAATGGCAGAACTCGGATTTGAACCCAAGGCCGTCTAATAAAATCAAGCTTCTGTGCATTTCATGCTAGTCTTAACTTCTTCCAACCTTATGCCCTGCTTGCCTACCCAGATGATAGCTGCAGGCATCCTGTTCTTCATTATCTTCACCTTATCTCATTCCTCACCCCCAGGCCCAGCAGGGTGCTTGCCCATGATGTCCCTAGTGACTGTGGATTCAGTGGGACCCTTTGCTTGGGTTTCTTTGGTTTTCCTTATCTGTTCACCCCAGTACCTTGACCCTCGGCTCCTTTCACTGGCATAACCTCTGGCATCAAGCATATTCATCCTTTTTGTTGTTGTTGTTGTTGAGGCAGGTCTCACTCTGTCACCCTGGCTGGACTGCAGTGGCATGATCATGGCTCACTGCAGCCTCAACCTTCTAGGCTTAAGTGATCCTCCTGCCTCAGCCTCCTGAGTAGCTGGGACCACAGGCATGTGCCACCATGCCTAATTTAATTTAATTTAATTTTTTTTTTTTTTTTTTTGTAGAGATGGAGTCTTGCTATGTTGCCTAGGCTGTTCTACGCACCCCTGGGATCTAGCAATCCACCTGCTTTGGCCTTCCAAAGTGTTGGGATTACAGGCATAAGCCACTGTGCCTGGCCAATGTCTTCATCCTTAATGTTGGGATACTAATTCTGGTTGTTGTGATGACTAAAGAAAATAAGTAAAACACCGAGCACATTGCAAGGCATAAAGTCCTCATGTGGGGATTATGATTGTCTTACCTCCTTACCCCTGTCCTCAGAGCCTGAGACAATGCTAGGTGCTGATAGAGAGCTAATGGGCATCTGTTGAGTTAAACAGTATGTTGAAAGAACACTGGATTGGGAGTCAGCAGAGCTAGATTTTAATACTGGTTTATGGGCAGTTGTCACTGTTTCTCTCTGAAATTCAGTTTTTTCACTGTCCTTGGGACCTCTACAGTCTCTTGTAGCTCTTAGGCAAAGTATGAATGCAGGTAAATCCCTCACCCTCAGACCCTCCTTTGACCCAAATCCCCCATCTGACACTGCTAGACCGATTTTGGCAGATGATTTTTTTTCCTACTCCCCCAACCCACCCCATTAGAACTGGCAGGTGATTCTTATCCCAGGATCCTGGCTTTCGCTCCCAGGGAGCTCTAACACCCAGGTGCCACCAGATGGTGCTGTTGACTCATTCTTCATGGGAAGCTGGCTCCCCGGCTCCGCACCTCCCTGCCTCCTAGGAGAGGCCTTCTGGCTCCTCTGGACAGGGTGGGGTTCCTCCGTGGAAGACTCCTAGGCCTGGGATAATCCTGCGGGTGAATCAAGCCTTTCAGAAATTTCCAAGGCCCAAGCCCGCCCTGGTTTGGCTGTGCAGATTCCAGCACAGAGTTGGCAGGAGGACAGACTGCGTGATTTGTAGAACCCAGTGTAAAATGAAAATACCTAAATTGCTGATGTAGGCAGCACAGGGAATGCCTAAAAGCCCATGGAATGGTTCTAGTTCAGCCCTCTAGAGCTGACTGTTTCAGGAATTTTGGACGGGTGTGGTGGCTCACGCCTGTAGTCTCAGCTGCCTGGGAGGCTGAGGCAGCAGGATCACTTTAGCCTGAGAGGCAGAGGTTGCAGTGAGCAGGGATGGAGCCACTGCACCACTCCACCCTGGGTGACAGAGGGAGACCCTGTCTCAAAAAAAAAAAAAAAAGGAATTTTAAGAGCTGGTTGTTGAACATGGCCATTATTTAATTAAATTTTATAAACTTACCATTAAATAAGTTATAGAGCTGGGTGTGGTGGCTCATACCTGTAATCACAACTTTTCAGGCAGCTGAAGCAGGATAATGTCTTGAACCCAGGAGTTCAAGGTTACAGGGAGGTATGATTACTCCATTGTACTCCAGCCTGGGTGCTGGGTGACAGAGCGAGAGCTCATTTCTTTTTTTTTTTTTTTTTTTTTTGAGACAGCATCTTGCTCTGTCGCCCAGGCTGCAGTGCAGTGGCGCGATCTCGGCTCACTACAAGCTCTACCTCCCAGGTTCACGCCATTCTCCTGCCTCAGCCTCCTGAGTAGCTGGGACTACAGGCGCCTGCCACCACACCCGGCTAATTTTTTGTATTTTTTGGTAGAGACGGGGTTTCACCGTGTTAACCAGGATGGTCTCGATCTCCTGACCTCGTGATCCACCTGCCTCGGCCTCCCAAGGTGCTGGGATTACAGGCGTGAGCCACCGTGCCCAGCCGTGAGAGCTCATTTCTAAAAAATAAATAAATAAAATAAAAACAAAGGTAATAAATAACCCAAAATCATCACTGTGTAATTACTTTTATATATTTCACTATCATTTATGCTCACTTTTTTTTGGCTGGGTACAGGGGACTTTATTGATGGTACATGACAAAGTGGGGTCTCATAGTCCTCTCCCATTCTTCAGGGAGCCTGGCGTGGAAACTGTGTTCAGGATGGGGAGATTCTCAGTGTCGTGGGGGACTGAGTTTGGCAGGGATTCCCCAGCAGCTGAAGGCCTCTCTTCCTCTCGTGCTGTCACTGGGGCTGGTGGTTCAGAGGGCTACTCCTTGGAAGCCATGTAGAACATAAGGTATATCGTTCTGTTGCTGTAGCCAAATTCATTGTCATATCAGAAAATGAGCTTGACAAAGTGGTCATTGAGGATAATGCCATTCCCAGCATCTAAGGTGAAAAAAGTGGGTGTCTCTGTTAAAGTTGGAGGAGACAACCTGGTGCTCAATGTAGCTCAGGAGGCCCTTGAGGGGGGCCTCTGATGCCAGCTTCACCACCTTCTTGATGTCATCATATTTGGCAGCTCTCTCCAGATGGCAGATCAGGTCCACAACCCACGTGTTGGCAGTGGAGACATGGAAGGCCATGCCAGAGAGCTTTCTGTTAAGCTCAGGGATGGCCTTGCCCACAGCCTTGGCAGAGTGTGTAAATGCAGGGATGATGTCCTGGAGAGTCCTGTGGCCATCACACCACAGTTTCCCAGAGAGGCCATCTGCAGTCTTCTGGGTGGCAATGTTGGCACCAACTGTGGCCATGAGTCCCTCCATGATGCCAAAGTTGTCATGGATGACCTTGGGCAGGATAGCTAAGCAGTTGGCAGTACAGGAAGCATTGCTGACAATCACGAGGTGGTTTTCATACTTCTCAAGGTTCATGCCCATCACAAACATGGGGATATCAACAGAGAGGGCAGAGATGACCCCTTTAGTTGCACCCTCTAAGTGAGCCCCAGCGTTCTCCAAGGCAATGAAGAGGCCAGTGGACTTCACAACATAATCAGCATCAGGACCAGCCCATTTGATTTTGATGGGATCTTGTTCCTGGAAGATGGTGATGGGATTTCCACTGATGACAAACTTCTCGTTCTCAGCCTTGATGGTGCCATGGAACTTGTCATGGGTGGAATCATACTGGAACATGTAGACCATGGAGTTGACCTGAATGAAGTGGTCATTGATGGTGACACTATCCACTTTGCTAGAGTTAAAAGCAGCCCTGGTAAACAGGCTTCCAATATGGTCCGATCTGTTTACTCTGGCCTTCACTCACACCATGATGTCTCAAGGCTGCTGCTGGTGCTACACAAGAAGATATGTCTGTATGTCGTATGGAAAGAGCAGAGGGCTCATCTGTACTCCTGAATTAACTTACATTTAATGTATCTATATGGTGAAAATACTATATAATAGTGTACTTTTTTTTGTTTTTGAGACAGAGTTTCACTTTTGTTGCCCAGGCTGGAGTGCAGCGGCAGTATCTCGTTTCACTGCAACCTCTGCTTCCTGGGTTCAAGTGATTCTTTTCCTCCACCTCCCAAGTAGATGGGGTTACAGGCACACACCACCATGCCTGGCTAATTTTTTGTATTTTTAGTAGAGATGGAGTTTCACCATGTTGGTCAGGCTGGTCTTGAACTCCTGACCCCAAGTGATCCACCCGCCTCAGCCTCCCAAAGTGCTGGGATTACAGGCATGAGCCACCACGCCTAATAGTGTACTATTTATGGACTACATTATTTATCTCTCCTCAACTCTGCATTCAGTGATGTCACATTAGCAGCTTAAAATTGATGAAGGTGGGAGTGTTTAATCATTAAAATCCACAAACACTACAAATCATGCCCCTTCTTCCCTCAAGCCAGTTGTTAAACTTTTACCAGAATACCCGGGTCCTGATTGTACTCCTAATGTCATATGTGATTTTGAGCAAAGCCCTGTTTTCCCCAGACTCCCATGTGTCTATGTATCACTTTATAATTGACAAAAGGGGAGCATCTTTGTGTGCTAGGCGCTGTTGTCTCATAGAATTCTTAGAACTACCCCAGGGGTAGAATATTGTAGTCCAAAGAGCAAAGAAGAACTTTGCTCCAGGGTGGCTCTGTTACCAGAATTCCCAAAAGATGGCACTGTGGACTGGCTCGGAGGTACAAGCCACACTGTCTTTCAGTGCCATGTTCTCCACATTGGTTAAAGGATAACAATTACATACATATGATATATATAATATAATATATATTACATACATATGATATATAATATATATAGTATACATATGGCATATAATATATATTATATACATATGGCATATATAATATAATATATAGTATATACATGGCATATATAATATAATATATAGTATATACATGGCATATATAATATATAGTATACATATGGTGTATATATAATATAATATATATTATATACATATGGCATATATAATATGTAGTATACATATGGTATATATAATATAATATATATTTTGCATATGGTATATATAATATAATATATTATTTACATATGATATATAATATTTGCATATTATATATAATGTATATAATGTATATATTATATATAGTTTTTGAGATGGAGTTTTGCCCTTGTTGCCCAGGCTGGAGTGCAATGGTGCGATCTCAACTTACTGCAACCTCTGCCTCCTGGGTTCAAGCGATTCTCCTGCCTTAGCCTCCCAAGTAGCTGGGATTACAGGCATGCGCCATTACACCCGGCAATGTATATATATTTTAAGATGAGGTCTCACTCTGTCTTCCAGGCTGGAGTGCAGTGGCACAATCTCAGCTCAATGCAACCTCTGCCTCCTGGGCTCAAGCCACCCTCCCACTTCAGCCTCCCAAGTAGCTGGGACCACAGGCACACGCCACCGTGTCTGGCTAATTTTTGTATTTTTATAGATACAGGGTTTTGCCGTGTTGCCTAGGCTGATCTTGAACTCCTGGACTCAAGCAGTCCACCTGCCTCAGCCTCCCAAAGTGCTAGGCTTATAGGCGTGAGCCACCGCACTTGATCAATAAAGATATTCGTTTGGGCACCTCCAGCGTTGCTTTTGGGACTCACACACCATAAGCCTCCTTCTTGGCTATTTCCGGAAGTGGGGAAAGATCTAGCTCCCTCTGGCTTCTGTATAAGGGAGGCAGGAGGCGGGAAGTGGAATATTCTTACTACAATAGCGAGGGTTTTTCCCAAAAGGGAGACTGGGCTTGGATGCAGATAACCCGAACATCAACTGTCCTGTTCCCCATTTGCTGCCAAACACATATACTCTGTGTTTTGAACTTAGACTTGCTTCCCAATTAGCATAAAGTAACTACCACTTCTGTAATTAAAAACATTGTTTTAATTACTCTCCAATGAAGGCATCCCAAAGCCTTGACGACTGTCCTCCAGCTCTCTCATAATTCCTGCTTAAGAAACTGCAATCCATGAGTGAATGGTGAAGTTAATCTCCCTATAAAACCACCTAGAGACAATAGTGGCAGAAAGGGAAAAGAAAGAGAAGTAAAAGTATTTAAAATATGTAAATATCTACATCAAGGAAAGAAATTCAAGTAGAGACTATAATCCCTCCCTCTGTAAAGCAGTCTAAGGCTGATCTTGTATTTATGACTTTCCTTCTTTACTATCTATTCTAGGTTCCATCTGCCTTCAGTCAGCAACAGATGGTCGAGTTATTTAGCCACAGGAGAGACCACCCCTTCATTCCTGAGTGATCTGTGGCCTAGAAGATCCTTTTGTATAGAACTGCAGTAGTTTTGCAGTGACTTTGATCACAGAATATTGCAGTAGTTGTAGGAGCCTCTGGAAACATAGCAAAGTCTATCACTAAACCTCCCTGCCTCCACTCAACCTATTTCCACTTGGTAGCTAGAGTTTAAAATTCTACAAAATATCTTGATTTTTTTTTTCGGCCTGTCTGTTCAGTGGCAGGAGATGATTAAAAAAGTTGACTGGTAATTTCAACTTCCGGTTTGGTGAAAAATTGTGTCACTTGATGGAGGCATTTCTCCCTTGGAGACTAAAATTTTTTTCTTTGGGGGGGAGTTTTCCCCTTTGGAGAAAAAATTTTTTTTTTTTTTTTTTTTTTTTTTTTTTTTTTTTTTTTTTTGAGACGGAGTCTCGCTCTGTCGCCCAGGCTGGAGTGCAGTGGCCGGATCTCAGCTCACTGCAGCTCCGCCTCCCGGGTTTATCCCATTCTCCTGCCTCAGCCTCCCGAGTAGCTGGGACTACAGGCGCCCGCCACCTCGCCCGGCTAGTTTTTTGTATTTTTTAGTAGAGACGGGGTTTCACCGTGTTAGCCAGGATGGTCTCGATCTCCTGACCTCGTGATCCGCCCGTCTCGGCCTCCCAAAGTGCTGGGATTACAGGCTTGAGCCACCACGCCCGGCCTGAGACTAAAATTTTAACATACCTCTCCTCCCTACAGTCATAGGGTCAAGAAGCAAGTAACTTATGAGTGAGTCAAAAGTTTCATTGTGGGCCAGGCTCAGTGGCTCACACCTGTAATCCCAGCACTTTGGGAGGCTGAGGCAGATGGATCGCTTGAGGCCAGGAGTTTGAGACCAGCCTGGGTAACATGGCAAAACCTCATCTCTAAAAAAATACCAAAAAAATTAGCCGGGCTTGGTGGCTCGCACCTGTGGTCCTAGCTACTTGGGAGGCTGAGGTGGGAGGATCAGTTGAGCCCGAGAAGTGGAGGTTGTAGTGAGCCAAGATTGTACCACTGCACTCTACCCTGGGTGACAGAAGGAGACCATGTCTTAAAAGAAAAAGTCTAAGTATGAGAGAAACCACTCCTACATTCAGCCCTTGGTTTCTGAACTATGTATCTGGCTAAAGGAGAAATGGTATACTGGTTCAGAGCATATACTGCATCCTTTTAACAGCGCTGTATCTCACAGGGTGCTATCTAACAGCTGGTAGATTACCTGGGCCTTCAGTAGGCTTTGCCACCACTCTAGAAGGTTGGCTGATGGAGCGCAGGTCAGACCAGTGAATCCTGTAGTGTCTGCGTACTGTCTCACTTCTTTTCTTGTGAAGTAAATTTCATGGTCAGAAACAATATTGTGTGGGACACTGAGACTGTGTATTAAGTCCATAGATGGAGGTTCTGAGAGAAGAATGAGAAGCAGGGAAAGGAAATTCAAATCCAGAGTAAGCACTGTCACCAGTGAGACAAATTGTTCCTTCTTCACAAGGGACATAGTCCTATGTAATTGATCTGCCACCAAATAGTTGGTTTGTTCCGTCAAGGTATGACACCACATCAAGAGTCCAGGACTGTTTGCTCCTGTGGGCAAAATGGGCATCAGTAGGTCAGTAGTGGTGGTTGCCAGGATGGCTTTGGACAGGGATGTCCCTGTTCTTGGGCCTATGCATAATTTCCACTTCTGTCACTATCGTCCTTTGTCCATGAACCCACTGAACAAGAACTGGACTGGCTGGTGGAAAAGGCCATCTAGTTAATATCCACAGAACATCATATCTGCTGATTATTAAAAGCTTCCTGCACAGCGGTGGCCTGTGGCAAGCAATCATTTGGCACACCTGCTGTCTCATGATCTGGGACCATTCCAGGAAATCCACCTTTCCCAAACCTCTTTGTCATTAACTTGCAATCTTTTAAGACCCTGAGCTGCTCACACTATTTGTCATTGGCTGGTGAACTGCTATAGATCCTGACCTCAGGCCATTTCTCCTACCATGCAAAGTGGACGATGAAATGCACTGCTTACAGTTCTGCCTATTTCTTGCTCTTTCAGAATCTGCCATCTGAAAACCAGGCTCTCATATATTTTTTTCTTTACAGTGGAGCCTTGTCACAATCATTTACATAGTCATGAATATTCTAATGGCTGGTCTATTTCAGCGGGTCTATCCTGTTTCTCTCTCCCAAACTTGTTTTGTTGTTGTTGAGACAGAGTCTCACTCTGTTGCCCAGGCTGGAGTACAGTGGTGTCATCTCTGCTCACTGCAACCCCCACCTCCCAGGTTCAAGTGATTCTTGTGCTCCCACTTCCTGAGTAGCTGGAATTACACGCGTGGCCACCAAGCCTGGCTAATTTTTGTGTTTTTTGGTAGAGACAAGGGTTTCGCCATGTTGGCCAGGCTGGTCTGGAACTCCTGACCTCAAGTGATCTGCCTGCCTCGGCCTCCCAAAGTGCTGGGATTACAGGCGTGAGCCACCGCACCCGGCCAATGACTTCCAAAATTTTAATGAAATGGCAGCCTGCTATATTTTCGTTGGACTTATCTCCCACCCTTTTATACCCACTGTTTTCTACCTTTGGGGTTCTGTCAACACGGTGCCACCAAAGTAGTGGAACAGCGTGACAGCCTGTTGGATGAAATGACAAATACTTGGATTGACTCTTGACCTCTATGCCACCCTCCTTCTATTGGATGCATTGTAAAGTGAAATACCACATTTCCCAGAGTCCCTTGCAGTTAAGGTTCTGCTTTTGAACTAGGTTCCTTCAAGTAGGCACATCCATGTGAGATGTGGGAAAGCAGACGTGAGGCAGAAGTCACCTTTCTGCAGAAGTGGCTGCTGGCAGGAGACACCTACTTGAAATACATTGAGTTGTTTCTGCACTGAACTGACTGATACAGATGATGGCAGAGCCAAAATTTCTACAGACCAAATTGGGGCACAGAGCAGAAGGGTTGGCTTTTCTTCGAGGAAATATTATAATGTAAATTGCTTTTTTTTTTTTTGAGATGGAGTCTCACTCTGTCACCCAGGCTGGAGTGGAGTGGCACGATCTTGGCTCACTGCAACTTCTGCCAGCCTGAGCCTCCCAAAGTGCTATTACAGGTGTGAGCCACCGTGCCTGGCCATAAAGCAAATTGCTGCTGCTGCTTTTTTTTTTTTTTTTTTTTCCATTGAGATGGAGCTATGGTCTGTCACCCAGGCTGGAGTGCAATCTTGGCTCACTGCAATCTCCACCTCTGGGGTTCAAGCAATTCACCTGCCTCAGCCTCCCAAGTAGCTGGGATTACAGGCACGCACCACCATGCCCAGCTAATTTTTTGTATTTTTAGAAGAAGCAGGGTTTCGCTATGTTGGCCAAGCTGGTCTCGAACTACTCTCCTCAAGTGATTCACCTGCCTCAGCCTCCCATAGAGCTGGGATTACAAGCGTGAGGCACTGCACCCGGCCACAAATTGCTTCTTATGTTCTCTGTCATACTGGAGAAAAATGCATTTGCTTGTCCAAATTCTGGGAGTTGTACTGATATACTCCCCCAATAGCCACATCTGAAATAGCAGTGGTAACTCAGGCTGCCATTTAATTCAGTTTACAATATTCCTCCACCTTCTTGAAGGCCATCTGTCTCTTTATCTATCTAAACTGAAGACATGAATATGGATGTGACAGAAGTCACCACCTCTGCATATCTGAAGTCTTTGACGGTGGCATTAAACTTTGCAATGCTTTCAGGATTTTTTATTTTATTTTTATTATTTTTTATTTTTTATTTTTTATATTTTTTGAGATGGAGTCTTGCTCTGTCACCCAAGCTGGAGTGCAGTGGCCAGATCTCAGCTCACTGCAAGCTCCGCCTCCCGGGTTCACGCCATTCTCCTGCCTCAGCCTCCCAAGTAGCTGGGACTACAGGCGCCCGCCACCTCGCCCGGCTAGTTTTTTGTATTTTTTAGTAGAGACGGGGTTTCACCATGTTAGCCAGGATGGTCTTGATCTCCTGACCTTGTGATCCGCCGCCCGCCTCGGCCTCCCAAAGTGCTGGGATTACAGGCTTGAGCCACCACGCCCGGCCTTATTTTATTTTTATTAAAAAAAATTTTTTAGTTGCTCTCTCAGCATACCAGGATTTTAAATTTTAATTTACATTTTGGTGGGAATGAAAAACTTTGATGAGTTCTACTTTGTTTTCCTCTTTTTTTGAGATGGAGTCTCACTCTGTTGCTCAGGCTGGAGTGAAGTGGCATGATCTCGGCTCACTGCAACCTCTGCCTCCCAGGTTCAAGCGATTCTCCTGCATCGGCCTCCTGAGTAGCTGGGACTACATGGGTGTGCCACCATGCCCGGCTAATTTTTGCATTTTTAGTAGAGACAAGGTTTTACCATATTGCCCATGCTGGTTTCAAATTCCTGGCCTCAAGTGATCTGCCAGCCTCAGCCTCTTTTTTTTTTTTTTTTTTCAGACGGAGTCTCGCTCTGTCGCCCGGGCTGGAGTGCAGTGGCGGGATCTCAGCTCACTGCAAGCTCCACCTCCCGGGTTTTCGCCATTCTCCTGCTTCAGCCTCCTGAGTAGCTGGGACTACAGGTGCCCGCCACCTCGCCCTGCTAGTTTTTTTTTTTGTATTTTTTGGTAGAGACGGGGTTTCACCGTGTTAGCCGGAATGGTCTCGATCTCCTGACCTCGTGATCCGCCTCTCTCGGCCTCCCAAAGTGCTGGGATTACAGGCTTGAGCCACCACGCCCAGCCAAGCCTCAGCCTCTTAAAGTGTTGGGGGTTTACAGGCATGAGCCACCACACCCAGCTTGTTTTATTTATTTATTTATTTATTTATTTACTTGTTTGTTTGTTTGTTTGTTTTTTGAGAGAGAGTTTCACTCTCTCACCCAGGCTGAAGTGCAGCGGTGCAATCTCAGCTCACTGCAACCTCCGCCCCTGGGTTCAAGCAATTCTCCTGCCTCAGCCTCCTGAGTAGCTTTGATTACGGGCATCTGCCACCACACTTGGCTAATATTTGTATTTTTAGTACAGATGGGGTTTCCCCATGTTGGCCAGGCTGGTCTTGAACTCCTGACCTCAGGTGATCTGCCTGCTTCAGCTTCCCAAAGTGCTAAGATTACAGGGATGAGCCACCATGCCTGGCCTGTTCTTTTTATAATAAAAGCTATTAACCTATGGTCTGGAAGCTAATGCAGGTTTCTGCCAGTATTTTAGGATATTTCTTACAGTTACACACATGAGGACAAAACTATCAGTTTTTGGGACTAGATCCACCCTAAAGTGGACTTTGGTCAAAACTCCATTTGTCACCTAAATCCCTATGCCTCCCGTTGTCTTTTGGTACTTAGCCTCTCAGTTGACCATCTGCCATCTGCCCTGTACTGCCAGAGCCAGACACCAGCCAACAACACTTCCCAGATTCCACTGCTGGCTGGGTCCCAGTTACGTTGTGCCAATGGGAGGTGCCTGGTTATATTTGAAGGTGAGAGGAAGGGAGAAATTCTTAGGCTTTAGGAGGTGCCTTACCTTTAGCAGTGGTGGCTCCTCCAGCACTGTCAGTAGTGAGAGTGGGGTTGTTGGCTTCACCCCCAGAGTGGTTTCCTGGGCTCTGGAAAATGTGACATTTTACTCTTAGCTCCTTTGGCATTTCCAACATCTTTGTAAGCAAGTCCCTGCATTATATACATTTCTGCTTGAAATATGTTGAATGTTCTCTGTTTTTCTTATCGACACTTACTCATACATTTCCATAAGCCCACACCCTGACTGCTGAAGCCCAGAGGCATTGTGGGTCTCCAGGAATCAATGTGGTTAGTGGTCTGATGGTCCCCAAGAGGTCTGGGTATTTGACTAGAAGGGTATGCGTCCCTTTAAGGAGTCAATCTTGACTTGCTGAGCTGATAAAAGCCCCATGGGGAGAACAAGGCCTCATACCTTGTCTGCACAGTCCCCAGAGTTCCCAACCTGTGGTCAGTAAAGAATGTCACTTTCTAACAGATCCAGGAGCTCCAAGTTTATCTTAGGATCCAACTCACAAGTATCTGAGGATACAAACCCATGCCTGGGCTCAGCTTTAAAAGGTCTTGTCTGAGATTCCTTGTGGAACAGAGTTCCATCAAAACCAATCCAAAAGGCTTATGTAGAAATTACTCTTCTTGCTGCACTTTATGCAAATAATCAGGCTAAGTATAAAACTAAAGTTTATTCTACGAACAACACAATCCTATCATAATTTGTTTTTACCAAAAATGAGGACTAGAGAGAGAAACTATGCTCCCAAGTGTATCATATATTTGTCATTAAATCCTAGTCTCATTGTTTTTAAGCTTTTTGCCTGCATTTTAGACTAACCCTGCTTATACCTGTGGATCAAGTGGTAAGTGGTGATCACCTGCAGCTTGGAAGAAGCAAAAAGGGATGGGTAATGTAAATATCTAGATCAATACGCTAGTTCTGAGCAATTATCCTGCAAATTCTGCCAGGTAATGAAAGTGAGTAGGGTGCCCATAACCCAGAGATTTCTTTGTTTGGCAAAATAAAACCAAGGAACTTCATAGACCCCCAAAGTGAAATTCAATACCTTGGTAAGTAAAATTTTAGATGGAAATAATCTAATACAACACCCTTGAAGAAATTGCTATACTCATTCTACTAATTGCAGTAGAGCTATACACAGTACCACCTTCTAACTGAAATATTGGATAGAGAGTTTCCATCGTTGTAGTATTTTGCTTAATTATTTCGTATATATATAAAATAGTTATATATAACTATTATAACAGGGATAATAGTTACCAACAAAAAGGAAGCATGAAAGTTTTACTATCACTGAGTCTGCTAGGACTTTTTATTGGGTTTAGTGATACATCACACCCTTTAGCTCCTACACTATCAGCCATGGCCCATTCGTACAAAAAGACTAATTGTTGGGTCTGTCCTGAGCAATTTGCTCAGTTCAATAATGCTAAGGAACCTGCACTATGGTAGCAATGGTTCCCAACCTATTATTTTTAAATTGCACTGACATGGCCACAACATCTGGGGACAGCCCTAACCTAGGTTCCTTTTTAGAAAGTGCACTATCTTGGAAGGCAGAGCTGGAGCCAGGTCAAGCCAGACTGGTGACATGGAGCCCTGTACCAGTAAACCCACAAGCAGGTCCATGAGATCCAGTCTCACATGGGACGCCTGGAAATGGCAGACAAGCAGTTTGCACACTTATTAGAAAACAAAATCCAAGCAAGCACAGACCAGATATTCAGCCGTCTAGAACATCTGGAGATTTTGTCCAGCAAGGAGCCCCCTAACAAAAGGCAGAATGCTAAACTTCAGGTTGACCAGTTAAAGTATGATGTTCAGCACCTGCAGACTGCTCTCAGAAACTTCCAGCATCGACACTATATAAGGGAGCAGCAGGAGAGACAGCAAGAAGAGCTTCTCGAACCTTCACCACAAACAATTCTCAATCGCAATCCTCTGATAACTGTTGAAGATTCGTATCTGTTTAAATTGCCGGCATTGCTAGATGCGGTGGCTCACGCCTGTAATCCCAGCACTTTGGGAGGCTGAGGTGGGCGGATCACCTGAGGTCAGGAGTTCGAGACCAGCCTGACCAACATGGAGAAACCCCGTCTCTACTAAAAATACAAAATTAGCTGAGTGTGGTGACGCATGCCTGTAATCCCAACCACTTGGGAGGCCGAAGCAGGAGAATCGCTTGAACCTGGGAGGCAGATGTTGTGGTGAGCAGAGATCGTGCCACCGCACTCCAGCCTGGGCAGCAAGAGCAAAACTCCGTCTCAAAAAAAAAAAAAAAAAAAAAATTGCTGGCATTAAAATATCTAGACACGGGAACAACATAAGTCCCACTTATAACAATTGAGAATATCCTCATGATGACTCTTGAATTGGAAAAACTAGCTATCAGCTTCCCAGTTTGCACAATTAATCAAGAAATAATGTGGGGTCACTGGCACAAATGATGAGACATCTCTGGGAAGTTTAACTTCCTATCTGTCCAATCTCTTGAACAGATAATGCCAGTTAGTTACTTTGTTTTGTTTGTTTGTTTGTTTGTTTTTTGAGACGGAGTCTCACTCTGCTGCCCAGGCTGGAGTGCAGTGGTGCGATCTCGGCTCACTGCAACCTCTGCCTCCCAGGTTCCAGCGATTCACCTGCCTCAGCCTCCTGAGTAGCTGAGATTACAGGTGCCCATGACCATGCCCGGCTAATTTTTGTAGTATTAGTAGAGACAGGGTTTCACCATGTTGCCCAGGCTAGTCTTGAACTCTTGACCCCAGGTGATCTACCTGCCTTGGCCTCCCAAAGCACTGGGATTACCGGCATGAGCCACCATGCCCAGCCAGTTAATTACTTTGGTGGTGGCTCTAAAACCTGAGTTGAGGCCTTCTGTAGGACTGGAGATGGTTCAGCCTTCTCAGGTGGCTCTGATGGCTGAGCTGGTATCTCCTGCTGTGGTGGAGGACTGACCTCTTCAGTGGACTTTGGAGGACGACCTGTAGCTTCCTGCTGGGTTGCAGATGGTTCAGCCTCCTTAGGGGGCGCTGGTGGCTCAGCTGGGAACTCTTGCAGGACTGGAGAAAGTTCTACTTCCTTAGGGGGATCTGGAGTCTGAGCTGTGGCCTCTTGCTGGACTGGAGATTCAATCCTTTCAAGAGAATCCAGAGGTGGGGAAGGGGGATCAGGCTGGGTTAGAGAAAAGTCAGCCTGCTCAGTGGGAATCGGAGGGTTGTCCTGCTGGAAGGGAGAAGGTTCAACCTCGACAGTTGGTAAGCTCCATATCCACATTTTTAACTGTGGTATTGGTTGTAAGGCCGGCTGAGGAAAAGGACAAGGAGACCCAAAGTCAGACGGGCAAGTTTTTATTGTCCTGCCGGGCTGCTCCTTGACTAGCAGAGGAGACAGCCCTGCTTACAGGCTGCAGCAGGGCTTTACAGGGCAAGGAACTGGGTCAGGGTGTGTGAACTGAGTTGGGAGCAGGTGTTCTGCCCGCTTCCTGGAGATGTTTTTGCCAGCTTTGTTAAGCGAGGTTAACAGACATGTTAACCGCATCTTGTAACTGTTTGCCAGTTTAGCCGAAATCTTCTGGACAGTCACTGGAGGGGTCAGTGAAAGGGGGTTTGTCTTTTGCCCTGGGGTAGCTGTGTGGAGAGTGCAAGGGAGTGTATTGTAAGGCCTATGGGAGGGAAAGGGAACAGTCTGGTCAGGGTGACCCTAACAATAGTCAAAGTTGAATTACTTCTTAATATTGAAGACAAATCTAGAATGGAAAATACCATCTCATCATTCTATGAACTTAAAGTCTGAGGAGAGCTGAGTTGGAGGCTGAGTTGTGGGCTCTTGATGGACTGGAGGACGTTCATCATTTTCAGGGGTATTTAGCTGCTGAATTACAATCTCTTGCTGGTCTTTCAAATGTTGAAACTGCTCAGGGGACATTAAGGACTGAGCTGGGGCCCCCTGTTGTGTTAAAATTTCAACCTGGTTAGTGAATTCTGGAGTCATGGCAACCATGTGATCCACAAGTTTAACAGTGACATTGTGCAATGTTGGAAGCTGAACTTGATCATGACTTAGAGGAGAAACTATTACCTCATGATGCTCTGGAGATTGAGCTACAACTTCATTATGGAGCTCTGAAGGCTGAGCTGGGGCTTCTTGATGGGTTGAAGAAGACTCAACCTCCTCAGGGGTCTGTGGATGCTCAGTTGCAGCCTCCTGCTGGGTTGGAAAGGGGTTCTCATCCTTAATAGGTTATGGTATTGAAGTCTCCTGTTTAACTGGTAAAGGTCCAGCCTCTTTTGGGGGGTGGGCAATTCAGTCTGGGAGAGAAGGCCTTAATCCGAGTGAACAGCCCTTTGCTGGGAGGGCCCTTAGACTGGGAGGAGGCTGAATTGTCATCCTGTCTGGACTTAATACAGCCTTTACCCTAGAAGCTACAGCGCCACTCTTCAGAAGTCTACCCTGTGTGCACACATGGAGAAGACGCTTAGGTTGTTAAAGTCAGCATGTTAAATAATTTCCTGAAATGCTACTATAACTAGAACCCAGCTGGCTTCCCCCACAGCCATTCTTACCTATTTTATTACTCATTGTCTGGCACAATCACAAAGTGCGGGTGGTACTGATACCTATCTTTTAGGGTTTTTTGATGATTTAATTTGATAATGAATGTACACTGCTTTGCAAACAGTGCTTTCAATAAAAGGTACCTATTGTAATTCTGAAAAAAAAAAAAGTGCACTATCTTGAATAGGCTGAACAAAGAGACCTATCATTTCCATGCCCTCATATGGAGATTTAACTGAAAGAGAAGATTGAGAGGGCATGCACATGACAATCTCATCTTAGAAAGACCATGGATGGGGAATTCCATAACCAGAGGCCTCTTCCGGTTTGCTGGTATTCCTCTCCTTGAAAGGTCAGCACTTAATATTTCCACTGTAATGCAACGAGGATGAAAGGCAACAGTAGGAGCTGTGGAAGCACAAACAATCCATAGACTCTTTAGCCTTAGTAGTAACACAGAATAGACTGGCCCTCGATGTCCTTACAGCAAAGGTAGGGGTACCTGTGCAGTCTTAAATGAAACATGCTGCTTCTGGATAAACACCTCTAGTCAAGTAGAGGAAAACTTACAGGTGCTTAAAGATCAAGTGAAAATCATTGACAGGTTAAGAGAAAATGCAGGCTCCAGCCCTGGATGGCTACAATCCCTCTTTAATGAATCCCAGTCTTCTTTGTGGAACTGGTTAGCTCCATTATTAAGCCCCCTTTTGCTCATGTGACCTTGTCTGCTCAATATTATAACTCAAATTGTTTCCTCTTGCCTAGAAGCAATCAAACTCCAAATGCTGCTGCAGACTGAAGTATGCATGGGCACGCCTTTCTTCCGAGGTCCCTTAGATAGACTCCAGGAGGAGTCCCAGCTGCTGTTCCCCACATGACGCCCCTTTTCAGAAGGAAGTAGCTAGAAAGAGTCGTTGCCCAACACCCCCTAACAGCAGTTACGGTTACCACTCCAGAGGGAGGTAACGATACAGGAGCTAAGAAGGAATTACTTAGGCAGATAGTAAGGGTATGGGAGTCCTCGGTAAGACTTTTCTTTTTTAATGAAAAGCAGCCCCAAATCATTAAATCACTTTCTTTCTTTTTTTTTGAGACAGAGTCTCGCTCTGTGGCCTAGGCTAGATATGGTGGTGCAATCTCAGCTCACTGCAACCTCTGCCTCCCAGGTTCAAGTGATTCTCATGCCTCAGCCTGCTGGGTAGCTGGGATTACAGGTGTGTGCCACCACGCCTGTCTAATTTTTGTAATTTTAGTAGAGTCGGAGTTTCACCATGTTTTTGGCCAGGCTAGACTCGAACTCCTGACCTCAAGTGATCTGCTGGCCTTGGCCTCCCAAAGTGTTGGGATTACAGGTTTGAGCCACCGTGCCCGGCCCTCCAAACAATTTTCTAACAAAGAGTAGCCTGCAGGCTGGGAGCTTGCATGGGTGAATGCCGGCAGGAACTAAGGACTAGACATGTTTAAGATGGCAGCTCCATCTTCCCTTCTCTGCCAGCCATGTGTATTGTAAAGGAGTAGACATGATGGTGCCAATCAACTGGAAAGTCCATTTGCATAATAAGATTCAGGTGAGGCAACCATTCTTCCCTGTGCACTATTAGACGTCATACTTGATTGAACCAATCGAGCCCTACAAAAATCAGACACTGCCTCCTCAAACTGGACGATAAAACTCGGTGCCTTCATCTACAGCCGGTCCTTTTCCACTCGGTCCTTTCCTTCTCCGATTGGAGACCCCTTCCTCTTTGGAAGAAGCTATTTCTCCTTTCTTCTCTTCTACCTATTAAACCTCCACTCCTAAACTTGTGTGTGTCTGTGTCCTAAATTTTCCTGGCACACAACAATGAACCCCAGGGTATATACATGAGACAATGTAGCTGCTTCACTGTCACCACATGGCCTCTAACAACCCAGAATCCTCCCATCCTCCTTGAGGTCAGAGCCATTTCAATGGTGAACCCATCCACAACTATTCTGGGCTTAGAGAGGATGGTCAGGAAAGTGCTTTTTAATGATTTTGGCACTTCCCTCATCAATTGTCCTCTAGCTTTGGTAATGAAGGTGAATTCTGGGCCTTTTCAAGGAACATAATTATTGGGTTGCTCAGCAAGATACATATATAGATTCAGTAAATCATTCTTGCCTCCTGAGGTCTTTAAATGTCTTCCTCTAATTTATGTCAAGAGACTTCCACTGTTGTACAAATTAATGATGGGCCAGAATCATATCCAGGTTTGCATAAACTAACACTTCGAATTTCTAGAATAATGGTTGCCAGCTGTCAGTGGGAGAACATCGGATGCAGAATCGCCAGTAAGTACACTCAAATCAATAAATTCATTTTGATCTAAAATTATATTCAGATTTTCCTTAGTTGAGAACTTTCCAAATCCACCTGCGTAAATAGTCCCCTGCCCGCTCATTAAATAAAGTAGCAAATTCCTGTAATTTTTTCTTTGGGAAGGTCTCTTCTGCCCTGTATTTGTCTACTTTTCATCCCCCAGGACATGCTAGGTGTGGACTTCAATTCTGGCTAAGGGGCAAAAAGGGACCTGTTTTCCCCAGCAATTAGGATAATTTTCCCAATTAAAGGAGGATCAAATTCTTCAGGCAAGGGAGAAGGGAACACTGTCTTTCTTTTTTTTATTTTTTATTTTGAGAT
>NW_016829730.1:21674-25821 GCF_001698545.2 Rhinopithecus bieti | reverse complement strand
AGTGCAGTGGCGCAATCTCGGCTCACTGCAAGCTCCGCCTCCCGGGTTCACGCCATTCTCCTGCCTCAGCCTCCCAAGTAGCTGGGACTACAGGCGCCGGCCACCTCGCCTGGCTAGTTTTTTGTATTTTTAGTAGAGACGGGGTTTCACCATGTTAGCCAGGATGGTCTCGATCTCCTGACCTCGTGATCCACCCGTCTCGGCCTCCCAAAGTGCTGGGATTACAGGCTTGAGCCACCGCGCCCGGCCTAATTTTTGTATTTTTAGTAGAGATGGGGTTTCACTGTGTTAGCCAGGATGGTCTAGATCTCCTGACCTCATGATCTGCCCGCCTTGGCCTCCCAAAGTGCTGGGATTATAGGTGTAAGCCACCGCGCCCAGCCAGGAACACTTTCTTAGGGCTCAGTAGACAAATCTCTACATTCTCACTAAGAAATCTAACCAAGTCTTGGCTGGGCACAGTGGCTCACATCTGTAATCCTAGGACTCTGGGAGGCTGAGGCGGGTGGATTGCTTGAGCTCAGGAATACAAGACCAGCCTGGGCAACATGGCAAAACCTTGTCTCTACAAGAAATATAAAAATTAGCCAGATGTGGTGTTGTATACCTGATGCCCCAGCTACTGGGGAGGCTGAAGTAGGAGAATCACTTGAGCCCAGGAGGTCCAGGCTGTAGTGAGCCATGACTGGGTCACTGCACTCAAGCTTGGACAACAGAATAAAACCCTGTCTAAATAAAAATTAAAAAAAAAAAAAAAAATTCCATGTGCCAGGACATTGTGGCGAGGGCAATCTTCAGAGCCTCTTGTAAAGCAGTATTGAGGTCCACAACACCTCCTACAGCAATGCCTTCCTGGGCGGTGGTGGTGGGTTACAGGTGAAGCCAGATATTGAGTGCATGCAAACCTCTGCCTCTGCGTGACTACACAGCGGCAGGGAAAGAGTTTTTTTATGCTTTTTTAAAAAGTGGAAGTAAAAGTTATTCAACATGCAATTAACTATTTTAAAGTGTACAACTCAGTGGCATTTAGTGTATTCACAATGTTGTACACCAGCAACTCTCCTTCTCTCCTTAGTTTCAACTTTTTTTTTTTTTTTTTTTGAGACACGGTTTTGCTCTGTCGCCCAGGCTAGAGTGCAGTGGTAAAATCTCAGCTGACTGCAGCATCCACCTCCCAGGTTCAAGCGATTCTCCTGCCGTGGCCTCCCAGGTAATGGGGATTACAGGTTCCTGCCACCATGCCCAGCTAATTTTTTGTATTTTTAGTAGAGATGGGGTTTTACCATGTTATCCAGGCTGATCTCAAACTCTTGATCTCAGGTGATCCTCCCTCCTCAGTCCCCCTAAGGGCTGAGATTACAGGCGTGAGCCACTGTGCCTGGCCAGTTTCAACATTTTTTACCACCCTAGAAAAACACCCCATCCCCATTAAGTAATTATTGCTCATTTCCCCCTCCCCCAATGCCTTGTTAACTGCTAATCATCTTTCTGTCTCTATGGATTTGCCTATTCTGGATATATCATGTGTGACAGTTAATTTTATGTGTCAGCTTGACTGGATCAGGGGATTCCCAGACATCTGGTCAAACATGATTTCTGGGTGTGTCTTTAAAGTTGTTTCCAGATGAGATTAGCATTTGAATCTCTGGACTCAGTCAAGCAGCTTGCCTTCCCCAGTGTGGGTAGGCATAATCTAATTTGTTGAGGATCTAAATAGAACAAAAGTCAGAGCATGGAAGAAGTCAGGGCTTCTTTTCTTTTGTTTTTTTTTTTTTTTTTTGAGACAGGGTCTTGCTCTGTCACCCACACTGGAGTGCAGCAGCACAATGATAGTGTAAACCAAAAATAAAATTCTAAGCCCGCAGCCGACTGGTGAGCCCTCCCCTTGGCCGAGGGCATTCCAAAGTTAACCTGAAGAACTAGTTCAGGCCATGATGAGAAATGGGGGTTCAACATGCCTCAGTATATCCTCCTCCCTTTTGGAATTCAGGCACAGCTGACCAGATTAACATCGATGCGGAGACCTTAAGATTGGCAGAACAGACTAGTTAAATCTGATGAGAAACATTCACAATCTATTCTCTCTGAAACCTGCTACCTGGAGGCTTCATCTACATGATAAAACTCTGGTCTTCACAGCCCTTTATCATAACCCAGACATTCCCTTTTATTGATTCCAGGTCTTCAGGTAAACTCTTTCAACCAATTGCCAATCAGAATATTTTTGGAGCCTCAGGACCCACAGAATAGGAAAAAAAAAAAGAAAAGAAAAGAAAATTTTGAATCCACCTATGACCTAGAAGTCCCTTTTCTACCCTACCTCCAGTTGTCCCATCTTTCTAGAACAAACCAGAAAGGTTACATCTTCCATATATTGATTGGTGTCTTATGTCTTCCTAAAATATATAAAACCAAGCTGTAGTCCAACCACCTTGGGCACATGTTTTCAGGATCTTCTGGGGGTGTCTCATGGGCACAGGCCATTAGTCACTCATATTGGGCTCAGAATAAATCTCTTCAAATATTTTACAGAGTTTGACTCTTTTCTTTGGCAATAGCTCACTGCAGCCTTGAACTCACTGTCTCAGCCTTCCAACTAGCTGGGACTACAGGTGTGTGCCACCTTGCTGAGCTAATTTTTAAATTTTTTGTAGAGAAGGGGTCTTTCTAGATTGCCCAGGCTGGTCTCCAACTCTTGGCCTCAAACATTCCTCCCACCTTGGCCTCCCAAAGTCCTGGTACTACAGGCATGAATCACTATTCACAGCCCACAGCTTCTTTTCTGTCTTACTGTTTGAGCTGGGACATCTTTTTTTTTTTTTTTTTTTTTTTTTTAAGAGATGGAGTTTCCCTCTTGTTGCCCAGGCTGGAGTGCAATGGTGCCATCTCGGCTCACTGCAACCCCCACCTCCTAGGTTCAAGCGATTCTCCTGCCTCAGCCTTCCAAGTGGCTGAGATTACAGGCATGCGCCACCATGCTTGGCTAATTTTGTGTTTTTAGGAGAGACGGGGTTTCTCCATGTTGGTCAGGCTGGTCTTGAACTCCCGACCTCAGGTGATCCACCTGCCTCAGCTTCCCAAAGTGCTGGGATTACAGGCATGAGCAACCGTTCCCATCAAGCTGGGACATCTTATCTTATTTTATTCTACACTTAAATTGGGATTTATACCTTCATCTTCCCTGGTTCTACCACCTTTGACTTGAATTACACCACTGATTTTCTGTGTCTCCAGCTTACAAGTGGCAGATCATGGATTTCTCAGCCTTTATAATTCCATTGTAACAACCTGATGGGTTCTGCCTGCCTGCTGCACAAATAAAGACTACACCATTGCAGTAGAGAAAGAGTTTAATTGATGCCAGACTGGTCATGTCATGTAAGAGATGGAGTTATTACTCAAATCAATATCATCTAAGACTCATAGGTTAGGGATTTTTCAAAGGCAGTTTGGGGGAAGGGATAGGGGTGGCTAGGAAATGGGTGCTTGCTGCTGATTGATTGGGGTGTAATTATAGGGGTGTGGGAACTCATCCTCCTGCATGCCAAATCGCTTCTGGGTAGGGCTACAGGAGCCATCAGCAGGTGGGTCCAGGTGGAACTAGGTGTCAGACATGCAAGAAATCTGAAAAGATATCTCACAAGGCCGATCTTGGGTTCTACAATAGTGATGTTATTTGCAGGAGTAATTGGGAAAGTTGTATATCTTGTGGCTCCTGAAATAATGGCTAGCAATCATTTATGTCTACACCTTGGCAGAATTCAGGCTCCTCTCTTCCTCCTAACCTGGTGGTCTCTCATTAGCTTTACAAAGGTGGCTGAGTTTTGGGGAAGAGCTATTATCATTTACATGATGACCTAAATGTCTTCCAAAGCAAGGCTAAAGGTAAGAGGGGGATTGGCTAGGCTAAATCAGGTCTTCCCCACTGTCATTTTCTCACTGACACAATTTTTGCAAAGGTGGTTTCACCTTGAGGAATTTCTCATAATAAATCAATTTCTCTTTCTCCTTTTGGTTCTGTTTTTTTGAGAATCTCAACTAATAAATTACATCAAAGAAATCATACAAAATGTGACCTTTTGGCTGGGCATGTTGGCTCACACCTATAATACCAGCACTTTCTTTTTTTTTTTTTTTTTTTTTTTTT
>NW_016829730.1:7104-18768 GCF_001698545.2 Rhinopithecus bieti | reverse complement strand
AAGTTAAATGATCTTTTTCTAACAGAATAACCCCATACTTTGAGATTTTTGCGTTAGTAAGCTACCTTTTTTCTTTTTTTTTTTTTTTTGACTTAGGATAGTTCTGAACTGGTGAGGTGTGCTCACAATGAAGTTTCCTCTAAAAGTTATTTTTCTACTTTCTTCTGCCAGCAAAGCAGTTGCCGCTGCAGATTGAATGCATTTGGGCCATCCGCGGGTTCCTGGGTTAAGGATTTATTTATTTATTTATTTATTTATTTATTTATTTATTTAGAGATGGAGTCTCGCTCTGTTGCCCAGGCTGGAGTGCAGTGGCGCAATCTTGGATCACTGCAAGCTCCACCTCCCAAGTTCATGCCATTCTCCTGCCTCAGCCTCCCAAGTAGCTGGTACTACAGGCGCTCACCACCATGCCCAGCTAATTTTTTGTATATATTTTTTGAGACAGAGTCTTGCTCTGTTGTCAGGCTGGAGTGCAGTGGTGCGATCTCGGCTCACTACAACCTCCGCCTTCCGGGTTCAATCAATTCTCCTGCCTCAGCCTCCCAAGCAGCTGGGACTACAGGCGTGCACCACCACGCCAAGCTAATTTTTGTACTTTTAGTAGAGACGGGGTTTCACTGTGTTAGCGAGGATGATCTTGATCTCTTGACCTGGTGATCCTCCCACCTTAGCCTCCCAAAGTGCTGGGATTACATGCGTGAGCCACCGTGCCCAGCCAAGGATTTTTGATAGGAAGGCTAAAGGTTGTCAGTGGTCTTAGTGCTTTCCGGCTATACCCTTGTTATCACTGAGACCAAGGTTGTATTCTAGTGTTATAGGGTCACAGAGAAGACCTTCAACTGTCAATTATAGCTTTTAAATTTACCCTTGCTTTTAAAGGAAGAGGGTACGTTGTTTTCTCTTTACTACTTTTATCTCTTTTTCTCTCTTCGACTTTCTGTCTCTTTCTCTCTCTTTGACTCCTTCTTTGTCTCTTTATCTCTCCCTCTCTCTGCCCTTTTCTTTTTCTCTCTTTCCTCTCTGCTGGTCTTTCCCTGCCTCTGCCAGCCACTTATGCTGCTGTTCTCCCCATTCCTTCCCCTAGGGGAGGGACCAGTGGGAGTGGAGCTACTTTTTCTTCCCCTGAGAAGAAAGGAAAGCCGAGGGTGGGGGGGTTTGTGTGAGGTTCAACTCCCTCCATGGGAATTTCTCACCTCTTTTTTTGAGGTTCAATCCCCGCCAAGGGGATTTCTCACCTCTTTCTGAGGTTCAACCCCCCACTCATGGGGATTTCTCACTTTTTTTTTTTTTTGAGACGGAATCTCGCTCTGTCACCCATGCTGGAGTGCAGTGGCTCAATCGCAGCTCACTACAAGCTCTGCCTCCTGGGTCCATGCCATTCTCCTGCTTCAGCCTCCCGAGTAGCTGGGACTACAGGCACCTGCCACCACGCCCAGCTAATTTTTTTGTATTTTTAGTAGAGACGGGGTTTCACTGTGTTAGCCAGGATGGTCTCGATCTCCTGACCTCATGATCCATCTGCCTCAGCCTCCGGAAGTGCTGGGATTACAGGCGTGAGCCATCACGCCCGGCCAATTTCTCACCACTTTTTAACCTCCAAGACATCCCAACTAAGGAATACTTCACTGCCCTCCGCGGCTTTCTTTCCCTAATCCTGACTGAGGAATGCTTTACCGCCCCTGCGGTTTCTCTCTCCTTGGTATGTCCTAACCAAGGAATGCTTTACTGCCCCACGGCTTTTTCCTTAGTCCCGACCACCAAGGAAATACTTTACTGGCTCCTGTAGCTTCTCCTTCCTTGGTCTGTGTGTGTGGCAAGCCACCCAGGTGCCAAGGCAAGAGACCAAAGGCACAAGCTGTTCCAGTATAATAAAGAAAATAATTAGAATAAGAGTAGTTATATTAGAAATAGAATATAGACACGATTATATATAAATATTATTAATCATTAGTTTGTAGCATAACTCTTTTATTAATAACTTCTGTTCTACAATTATAACTTAGGAAAACCAGGCCATACAGAGTTAGCAGCTGAAGGGACAAGGTGAGAAGAGACCAGAAAGCAAGTGTGAGCCCTCTGTCACATCCAGACAGGGCCACTAGAGGGCTCCTTGGTCTAGCGGTAGCGCCAGTGCCTGGGAAGGCACCCGTTACTTAGCAGACCTTGGTCTAGCGGTAGCGCCAGTGCCTGGGAAGGCACCCGTTACTTAGCAGACCGGGAAAGGGAGAATCCCTTTCCCTGCGGGAGTTAGAGAACAGGCTGCTCCACCACCTCTTGTGGAAGGCCTGACATCAGTTAGGCCTGCCTGCAGCCATCTGGAGGCCTAAATGTCTCCCTGTGATGTTGTGCTTCAACAGTCACGATCCTGCTCTACTTTCATGTTCCACTCTGTACACCTGGCTCCGCCTTCTAGATAGCAGTAGCAGAATTAGTGAAAGTATTAAAGTCTTTGATCTTTCCGAGAAATGCATAGAAGAAATAATGACATAAGTTGTCCCCTCTCTCTCTCCACCTTGGCTACCAAATAGGGAAGGGCCTCCTGTCCGGTGGACACGTGACTTGCATGACCTTACCTATCACTGGAGATGACTCACACTCCTAACCCCGCCCCCTTGCCTTGTATACAATAAATAGCAGTGCAACCAGGCATTTGGAGCCACTACCGGTCTCCACATCTTGGTGGTAGTGGTTCCCCAGGCCCAGCTGTCTTTCTCTCTCTCGCTTTGTCTTGTATCTTTATTTTGATGATCTCTCGTCTCCTCACACAAAGAGAAAACCCACAGGCCCTGTAGGGCTGGACCCTACAGAGTCATTGCCGCAGTGTGTGAGGATCCTTTAAGCTAGGTTGCTGGCCATTTTTTTTTCCACGTTGCTGAGAGCTCGGGTTATTCCTCACACTGGGTGGGTTTTGATTTCTCACCCCTGAGGCAGCCACTCGGGGGCGGGGTGCACCTCCTTACGAGAGAGAACCAGCGACCACCCCTGGAGGGGAATGTAATCCCGAATGAGCCTCCAAATTGTTATAAATAAAGTTTCAGTGCTGCAAAAGAAATAGCACTCGAATATAAAATTTTCTTCTTAATTCTCAGCAAGGCAAGCTACTTCTATAGAAGGGTGCACCCATAGAGATGGAGCAATGGTGAGCACACACTTGGACAAGGGAGGGGAAGGGCTTTTTATTCCTGATGCACATGGCCCCTGCTGCTGTGTCATTCCCCTATTGGCTAGGGTTAGACTGCACAGGCTAAACTAATTCCGATTGACTAATTTAAAGAGAGTAACAGGCTGAGTGGTTTGGCGGGAAAAATGGTTATGCAGGGTGGAGAATGAGTCAGGGTGGAGCAGGTAGTAGGTAATCGGAATGAGTCAGGGTAGAGCATGTAATTAGAATGAGTCAAGGTGGAGCAGATAATTGAAAAAGGTTGCTTTATGAGCAAGTTAAGTTTAAAAGTAGAAGGCAAAGAATTGTATATACTGACATATTGATTCTTCAAACATAAATTTAGAACTCATATCTAACATGTTGCTGAGTTTAAGAGTCTTTTTGTTTGTTGTTTGTTTGTTTTTGAGACAGGATCTTGCTCTGTCACCCAGGCTGGAATGGAGTGGCCAATCATAGCTCACCGCAGCCTCCAGTTCCTGGGCTCAAGTGATTCTCCCCCCTCAGCCTCCCAAGTAGCTGGGGCTATGGAGATGTGTCACCATGCTCAGCTAATTTTTACATTTTTTGTAGAGATGGAGTCTTGCTATGTGTCCCAGGCTGGTCTTGAAATCTTGGCCTTAAGCCATCCTCCTGCCTGAAACCTCTGCCTCCTAGGTTCAGGCAATTCCCCTGCTTCAGCCTCCGGAGTAACTGGGATTAAAGGTGCCTGCCACCATGCTTGGCTAATTTTTTGTATTTTTAGTAGAGATGAGGTTTCATGGTATTAGCCAGGATGATCTCGATCTCCTGACGTTGTGATCTGCCTGCCTTGGCCTCCCAAAGTGCTGGGATTACAGGCGTGATCCACCACAACTAGCCCTGTAAATATTTTTAAAGCAGGTATTAGAGAACCAAAGGCAAAAAAGGAAACTAAAGTAGCATAAAGAGAATAACTGGAAGAAGTATCTGCCACCCTTATATCTGAGAATCATAGGGAAGAGAGTGAAATTATTCCAATTTAGAAGTTAGAACTAAGATTGCCAGGTAAAATACAGGACACTCATTTAAGTTAAAATTTCAGATAAACTATGAATAATTTATTTGTATTTTTTTTTTATTTTTTGAGATGGAGTTTCACTCTTGTTGCCCAGGCTGGAATGCAGTGGCACAATCTTGGCTCACTGCAACCTCTGCCTCCTGGGTTCAAGTGATTTTCCTGCCTCAGCCTCCCAAGTAGCTAGGATCACAGGCATGCGCCACCATGCCCAGCTAATTTTGTATTTTTAGTAGAGATGAGTTTCACCATGTTGGTCAGTCTAGTCTTGAACTCCTAACCTCAGGTGATCCGCCTGCCTCAGCCTCCCAAAGGGCTGGGATTAAAGGCGTGAGCCACCGCGACCAGTCAACTATGAATAATTTTAGTCTAACTATACACCATGTGAGATTTGGAACATACTTATAATTTAAAATTATTTATTGTTTATCTACAATTCAAATTTAACTGATACTCTGTGTTTTTCTTTGCTAAGTCTGGCAACCCTAGCTGGAACCCTGACATCTGAGGTGAGGAGGCTGCTTTCAGTGACAGATGTCTTTGAGGGGACCACAGTGAAGCTGATGATTCTGTGAATGGTAGAAAAGTGCAAACAAATCAACTGCTGATACTGGAATAAACTGCAGCTACTGGGTGAAAGATCATTGCTGAGGGGATGCTGACGGGTATAAGAAATTGACAAGAGCTTCTAGCTTAGAAGTTTCCCTCTGGTGTACTCCACTGGCAGCCGGAAAAAAAGAATGGTGGTTTTCAATTTCAGCTCTGGCATTAGAAAACAGACCGCAAGGCCAGGCGCGGTGGCTCAAGCCTGTAATCCCAGCACTTTGGGAGGTCGAGACGGGCGGATCATGAGGTCAGGAGATCGAGACCATCCTGGCTAACACGGTGAAACCCCGTGTCTACTAAAAAAAAAAAAAAAAAAAAAATAAAAAAAACTAGCCAGGCGAGGTGGCAGGCGCCTATAGTCCCAGCTACTCGGGAGGCTGAGGCAGGAGAATGGCGTAAACCCGGGAGGCGGAACTTGCAGTGAGCTGAGATCCGGCCACTGCACTCCAGCCCGGGAGACAGACCATAGACAGTGGATTTAAAGCCATGAGTCAACAGATTAGTAATCAGCACAGCTGGGCAGCTGCCAAGAACATTTTCTCCAATGCCCCCCTGGAGGTGGACATAGAGAACAATGGACTAGGAAGATCCTTTCAGAGAATCCATCCAGGGGCTGGCTAATTGGTTGATCAAGAACTAAGAACTGGCAGGGCATGGTGGTTCATGCCTGTAATCTCAACACTTTGAGAGGCCAAAGTGGTAGTATTGCTTTAGCCCAGGAGCTTGAGACCAGCCTAGGCAATATAGCAAGATCTCATCTCTACAAAAAAATTTAAAAATCAGCTGAGTCTGGTGATGCACACCTGTAGTCCCACCTACTCGGGAGGCTGAGGAGGGAGGATCCCTTTAGCCAGGCAGGTGGACGCTGTGGTGAGCCTTGATGCTCACTGTACTCCAGCCTGGTTGACAGAGTGAGACCCTGTCTCAAACAAGCAAACAAAAATAATCTCTGCTTTTTGAATGATAGGTTTTTAAAAAGTTGTAGTCATCCTTTCTTCTCTCTCATTGTATACTGGGAGTGTTGAATGATAGACAGATAACGTCTTTACACATCTGAATTTGATGGAGAAGACCGCATGTCATACCGAGACTTTAAGTGTGATGCAGTCACTTTGGATGGGACTTTAGATTACCTCTCAGGGAGAAGATCAATGTGTTTTATATTTTGGAAGAAGAATGAGTGTGGATGTGGAGTAGTCAAAAAGTGGACTGTGGCAGAGGCTGAGTAATTACCATCCTATACAGATTCTTCCAGAGAAGAGAAAAAGTGAGAACTTTTCAGTGCATTGCATGAAGTTGGCATGACTGAGGTAGGAGGCAGGACTGGACTCCAGAGCTGGGGCTTAGACTCTGGACCAAATTAAGGACTAGCTAAAACAGGTCTAGGGTGGAAACAGCTTTCCATAAAACATGCCTACCAGTATGCCATGTCAGTTTACCATTGCCATGGCAACACCCAGAATTTACCACCCCTTTACGTGGCAATGACCCTGATAGCCAGGAAGTTACCACCTTTTTCCTAGAAATTTCTGCATAAATTGCCCCTTATTATATTATATGCAAAGATAATATTTGCATATAATTAAAAGTAAAAATATGAGTGCAGGCCTGTCTCTGAGCTGCTATTCTGGGCACACTGCCTATGGGGTAACCGTGTTCTGCAAGGAGTGGTACCTCTGCTGCCACGGTGCACTGCTGCTTTGATAAAAGTTGCTCTAAGACTTTTTAAAAGCACCTTTTGGTTTCATGGTTATATACAGGACAGGGCTCACCTGTGCTGCATCATAACCATGAAACCAAACCTGGTAAGAAACGACAAGAATAAAAACGAAGGATCAATCTCAATCATGGATATCAATCTAAACAAAATATTAGCAAATTGCATCTTCTATGAGAAAACACCAAATGGCGGATGACGCTGGTGCAGCGGGTGGGGCCAGAAGCTACAGGGGCCCTGGAATGGGAAACCGCAGCAACTTTCAGGAGAGGCTTTGGTAGTGACATTGAGGCCAGGGTGACCAGGGCAGGGCCCAGCTGTGGAGCATGCCGAAGCAAGTCCAAGGCCAAGGAGTGGATGCCATTACTTATAGAAAGGGAAACATTTTGGTTATGGAACATCTCCATCTTATATCCAGTTAATTACACAGTGTATTATATGACTGTCCTCCATTTTCTGGCTAGCCAAGTTCCCCATAAATCTGTAAGTTCCAGGGTTATATATAGTAAGCAACCTAGACAGGCCAGGTATATCCAGTTAAGATTGTTTCATAAATAAGGATTTCCTGTTATTTTTCGGCCAGTAAATTCTATTCATGTGTTTACCAAGGGTGTGAGTTAGTAGCATGTTTATAAGATTTGACCAGGATCATTTCTTTTTCCCCGGACCCTAGGAAAGACAGGGAATGGGTTACAGCCTTGCTGTTAAGTCTTTCTGTCCCGTAACGGAACTTTCTTTATCTCATGAAGGATATTTACAATAAATGTACTTTGTATATTAAAAGTTCTCTGTAATAAAAAGTACAATCAAACAACAACAACCAAACTGAGGCAATCATACCAGAGGACCATTCCTGTGCCTGCCATCCTGTCCAAATGTCCACCTATTACATTTTCTATAAAGTCAGGGTTTCAACTGGGGGTAAAATACAGATTGAGAGGGTATTTGGAATTGACTCAAGAGGCAGTGACCACCGTATCTAATCCAGGGGAAAACGCGTACACCTAAGAATAAATGTGAATGCCCTACATTGGCAGGGAAAACTCAGAGTTGCCCTTGGGTTAAACAGATTTTTGTTTTCTTTTGAGACAGTCCTCACTCTGTCACCCAGGCTGGAGTTCAGTGGCGTAATCAGAGCTCACTGCAGTCTCAACCTCCTACACTCAAGCAATCCTCCCACCTCAGCCTCTTGAGTAGCTGGGACAACAGGTGTGTGCCACTATGCCTGGCTAATTTTTTATTTTTTGTAGAGACAGGGTCTCTCACTATGTTGCCCAGGCTAGTGTTGAACTCCTGGGTTCAAGTGATCCTCCCACCTCAGCCTCCTGAGTAGCTGGGACTACAGACACAAGCCACCATGCCCAGTCTAAACTAATATTAATAAGAAGCCTTGGCTGGGTGTGGTGGTACATGCCTTGTAGTCCTGGCTACTCAGGAGGCTGAGACAGGAGGATCACTGGAACCCAGGAGCTCTGAGCACTATGCTAATTGGGTGTCTGCATTAAGTTCAGCATCAGTATGGTGACTTTCTGGGAGCAGGGGGCCACCAAGTTGCCTAAGGAGCGGTGAATTGGCCCAGGTTGGAAACAGAGCAGGTCAAAACTCCTGTGCTGATCAGTAGTGGGATCATGCCTGTGAATAGCTACTGTGCTCCCGCCTGGGCAACATAGTGAGATCCCCATCTCTAAAAGCAAGCAAACAAACAAACAAACAAGCAAACACTGACTTCCATTGAGGTGCAACATATTTTGTGGTGACCGTTTCATGATTCCTCCCAGGAGAGGAGAGATGGTGGCCCAGAACCTGGAGATGCAGAGGGGATGGTTTTGCCTTTGGAATCAGTTACACGCAAGGACATTATAGCGCCTTGTTGGATGAAGGCAGGTGGAACCCACATCTGTTGCAACACAAGTTATCCACACTCTACCATATTGCTTCTGACAAATCAGATGCCTCCTGACCAGGTGGGCAGCTTCTATTCTTGCATCTTTTTGGGAAGTGCCCAGCTGCTCCTGACTCTATTATTCAAGTATCACACACATCCACTCTCAGTGGAAACTTAGGGAACTCCTGAGAAGAGGTGAGTTGTGTGTAGTTCCTCAAGTGGCTTTCTGTTGTTCTGAGTACTCCTCACTAGGACAGATGTTGACAGTGGCTGGCCACAGTAAATACAGAGATTACAAAAAAAAGAATGTAGGGAGGCTGGGTGCTGTGGCTCACACCTGTAATCCCAGCACTTTAGAAGGCCAAAGTGGGAGGATCATTTTGGGAGAGTCGCTTGAGGCCAGGAGTTTGAGGCTATAGTGAGCTATGATTGCACCACTGCACTTCAGCTGGGGGACAGAGTGAGACCCTGCCTCCGGGAGAAAAAAAAAAAGAGGAATACAGTTGTCTGTGGTTTTAAGTTTAGCACCCTAGCAGCTGCCATGACAAGCTTCTCATAAATCGCTCCTGTAATAAACCACACACATCCCAAATCCTGAAGGTGACAGTAATGTGTCTCCCCAGTGATAGCTTGAATGTCCTCAGTTTTGTCCATTGCCTGTCCTGCCTGAATGCTGACTGGAGAAGTTTTATTGGTGGCCTCTTTCAGACATCAGAAAATGCTCTGTAATTTTCCAGGGTGGCTACAGGTATAGTGCATTTGCAATTGTTCTGGCCCTGCCTGCTGTGGGGAGCAATATGGACAGTCTTAGTGATGAGGTGTAGCCTTTTTCTATCTTCCCCATATGGGAATCAAATATAGCCAATGTATACAATCTGGTGGCTGGGTATGTCCATATGGACTGCATGGCCCTGAACATGCAGCCATGGATGTCATGTACCTCTCGAGTCTGAGGGAATATATATTGTCCTGTGATGACTTTGTTCAATGATTTGCTTTTTTTTTTTTTTTTTTTGAGACAGAGTTTCACTCTTGTTACCCACACTGGGGTACAATGACGTAATCTCAGCTCACTGGGTTCATGCCATTCTCCTGCCTCAGCCTCCTGAGTAGCTGGGACTACAGGCACCCTGGACTACATGCAGTTAAGTTTTGTATTTTTAGTAGAGATGGGGTTTCACCATGTTGGTCAGGCTGGTTTCAAACTCCTGACCTCAGATGGTCTGCCCACCTTGGCCTCCCAAAGTGCTGGGATTACAGGCGTGAGCTACCGCGCTCGGGTTCAATGATTTATCAGACCTCTGGGTGGACTAATGGCCTCTGTGCATCTCTATCCATAAGCCATAGGCACAAAGCTGTGAAAGTGAACATCTTGTAAATGCATCATCCACAGAGAAGACACTGCAATTGGAACAGACCTGTGGGAGAAGCCTGCTGAGTATCATCACAAAGTGCCACCCTTATGTTCTTCCCTAGATACTTCTTTTTCACAGCCTATGGATTGGGCCACCTAAGGCAGAAAAACAGCTGATCATTACTAACTAGGCATCACTTGAGGAATGCATTCCCACAGGTCAGAAAACAGGACATCCTCATTTGTTGCAGGAAGTCAGGGACCCCAAATGGAGGGACCGGCTGGAGCTGAGGCAGAAGAATATAAATTGTGAAGATTTCATGGACATTTATCAGTTCCCAGAATTAATACTTTTATAATTTCTTACACCAGTCTTTACTGCAATCTCTGAACATAAATTGTGAAGATTTCATGGACATTTATCACTTCCCTAATAATACTCTTATAATTTCTTTTTTTCTTTTTTTAGAGGACAAAATGGTTTATTATATTTACACAGATGTCTACAATTTCTGTTGTTCTTCCTTCATTCCTGAAGTTCTGATTTTCCCTCTGGGGTAATTTCCCTTCAATCTGAAGAACTTCCGGTAACTTTCCTTTTAAATTATTTTTTAAAAAATTTATTTATTGGCCGGGCGCGGTGGCTCAAGCCTGTAATCCCAGCACTTTGGGAGGCCGAGAACGGGCGGATCACGAGGTCAGGAGATCGAGACCATCCTGGCTAACACGGTGAAACCCCGTCTCTACTAAAAACTACAAAAAAAAACTAGCCGGGCGAGGTGGCGGTGCCTGTAGTCCCAGCTACCCGGGAGGCTGAGGCAGGAGAATGGCGTAAACCCGGGAGGCGGAGCTTGCAGTGAGCTGAGATCTGGCCACAGCACTCCAGCCTGGGTGACAGAGCGAGACTCCGTCTCAAAAAAATAAAAAAAAAAATTTATTTATTATACTTTATGTTGTAGGGTACATGTGCACAACGTGCAGGTTTGTTACATATGTATACATGTGCCATGTTGGTGTGTTGCGCCCATTAACTCATCATTTACATTAGGTATATCTCCTAATGCTATCCCTCCCCCCTCCTCCCACCCCACAACAGGCCCTGGGTGTGTGATGTTCCCCTTCCTGTGTCCAAGTATTCTCATTGTTCAATTCCCACTTATGAGTGAGAACATGCAGTGTTTGATTTTCTGTTCTTGTGATAGTTTGCTGAGAATGATGGTTTCCAGCTGCATCCATGTCCCTACAAAGGACATGAACTCATCCTCTTTTATGGCCACATGTGTATGTGCCACATTTTCTTAATCCAGTCTGTCACTGACAGACATTTGGGTTGGTTCCAAGTCTTTGCTATTGTGAATAGTGCTGCAATAAACATGCATGTGCATGTGTCTTTATAGCAGCATGATTTATAATTCTTTGGGTGTATACCCAGTAATGGGATGGCTGGGTCAAATGGTATTTCTAGTTCTAGATCCTTGAGGAATAGCCACACTGTCTTCCACAATGGTTGAACTAGTTTACAGTCCCACCAACAGTGTAAAAGTGTTCCTATTTCTCCACATCCTCTCCAGCACCTGTTGTTTCCTGACTTTTTAATGATTGCCATTCTAAGTGGTGTGAGATGGTATCTCATTGTGGTTTTGATTTGCATTTCTCTGATGGCGAGTGATGATGAGCATGTTTTCATGTGTCTGTTGGCTGTATGCATGTCTTCTTTTGAGAAATGTCTGTTCATATCCTTTGCCCACTTTTTGATGGGGTTGTTTGTTTTTTTCTTGTAAATTTGTTTGAGTTCTTTGTAGGTTCTGGATATTAGCCCTTTGTCAGATGAGTAGATTGCAAAAATTTTCTCCCATTCTGTAGGTTGCCTGTTCACTCTGATGGTAGTTTCTTTTGCTGTGCA